>NW_027263800.1:255983-511546 GCF_044049435.1 Aspergillus pseudodeflectus | reverse complement strand
CACCCCGGTCGATCCGATCACTTGATATACCATACAAACTGCCATTTTTTAAGGCTTAATATCTCAACCATCTTAAGCCTGTAGATAATATAACTTAGTATATATATTTAGACCTTAGTATACTTATATACTACTTAGTCTTAATTCCTAAAACCTAGTATTTCCCCTGGTAATATAAATTACATGGTATTTTACTGTATTTTATTAAATCTAGACATTTCTAGTGATTAATAGCTTATAGAACTTTAAAAAAAGATTTAGATTAATTTTTATAAGGGTATAAACTTACATACTTAGTCGTATTACTTATAGATTAAGACTGGTCGAGCACTTTGCCTTTAAAAAATAGCAATTTATATGGTGTATTGAGTGATCGGATCGACCGGGGTGAGCGGATCGACTGGGAATTACGTTAATTCTATAGTCACTCTTGACAAAACATCACCTGGATCAGCTATTGCGGGAATGAGGCAATATCGCTTGTCAAGAACGCCTTTCTACCCTGACAAGGCGGGCTGGTTCTTTGTACTCACGGCCAGAGATCTATAGACGCTGATCGCGTAATGAATATGTGGAGGTGCGCTGGCCTCTCCGCCTGACTCTTGCTGTCGCACCCATAATTCGCAGGTCAGCTGGCCGTCATTTCGCCATCACGTGGCGGGATCAGGTCCCTGAAGCGCTCTTCAACTTGACGCCTTCAGTCGGTCTGGCGTAATTTTAGCCTGTTCAGTCGGTGACCGGCACCGTTACACCCTCGTACCGTACAAAACCGCTAAGAATTTCCGCGCTAGTTGGAGATCCTCTGGAACTGGATGTCTGTGATCCATGAGGTGCCAGGAGGGGCATTGAAGAAAAAAAAAAGAAAAGAATTTTCCGGCAGCACTCCAGATGCCATGCTTCTGCTCCAAACTGCTCTATCCAGAATTTTTCAAAAGAGACCCACACATCCAGAGCAAAATAAGAAGGTGAATGCGGGTTAAATCAGTCGATGGAAAAAAATTCCACAAGGTGTCTTGTCTAGTTTACTCCATAGCATGCCTCTTCCAAGGAATGGGACAACGGACGGAGTTCCGTCTAGTAATTTGCGCCTTTCCAGGATGTGTTCCAGTCTCCTCCAAACTGCCTTGTTTGGTTAAGACGTGTCAAGAGACCCTGGGCTCAGTCATCGTGCTGGCGTCGCCCATCGCTCGTCTGCCATTCGAGCGCCAAATTTCCCCGCGCTGCAGGAATTTTAGCCCGTTGCGGGGGTATTGCATCATTTACCCTCGCTTGCACAGGGATTGCCGGGTCCGAGGCCATCTGCTGAAAAAGCAAAGAGAGGGGAAGAAGACATGGAGTTGAACATTCAAAACACCAATATGAAGGTATACATCGATACAGGGAACCAAGAAGATCTGATAAACCGAATTGTTCTAGACAGCAGCTGTCAACCAGTTTCAGTCCCTTTTTCTTGGAATTTTGGGGATTTCTGGCGAATGAGGGGCTTGAGCCTCGTTCTCATTACTAACAGTTTGCTCTGCGATGCAACTCATTGGAGGCGACAACAACAGAGCTCTGCGATGCGCGATGCACATGGGTCTGGGTACCTCGTAAGAACGTTAATTGTTCAGGCCACCAGGCCCTGCTGCCGTTCCGATCGGGAAGTTGTCGGAGAACTCAGCTCATCATGAAGATATCCGAGTCGCAACATCATGCCATCGCGGTATCGTCTCGGGTCGTCTACTCCGGTGGGGATGGCCAGGGAAGCCCGCGAAACCGTCAAGTACTTTTGTCTACTTGCTCCGCAATATGAGAATCCTACTGTATGCCATTATTTGGAGTGCTTATGGCGCGGGTTTGCGAACATCTACAACTATCTCCTGGAACATTCGGGTTGGTTCCTGAGGCACGCATTTCCTCCGGGCCGGTCATGAAGTTTGGGGCGGGTTTCGCCGTCCGCCTACAAAATTCTTCCCTCTTTTGCGATTTCCACGATCCGCCGTCTCCAGCGATGACTCGTCAGCGCTGCCGTGGATGGATCACCACACTCTTATTCTCTCGGAACTAAATCTCGACTCATCCACACCTCCCACAGTGGACCTGATTCTATGGAGAAGAGACCCGTTTTTCAGGGAGCTGTTAGTAATAGTCATACAACGTTGATATTTCCCTTACATTTCCCGGCGATATGCGATGGGAGCCGCCGGGCATCTTCTTCTTGAGAAGTCAAGACCGAAGCAAGCTGCAATTGATATCGCGTTTCATATGGAACTTGGACTCCGAGATATTGCGCCATAGCGGGCCGCGAGCATAAGCCGCTGAAGGCACAGCTCTTGCAGAAGACAAGCACT
The DNA here is from genome assembly GCF_044049435.1 of Aspergillus pseudodeflectus. Classification (NCBI taxonomy): domain Eukaryota; kingdom Fungi; phylum Ascomycota; class Eurotiomycetes; order Eurotiales; family Aspergillaceae; genus Aspergillus; species Aspergillus pseudodeflectus. The sequence continues at coordinate 509,216 of NW_027263800.1, read as the reverse complement.
CGATGGCGAGTTCGACTCTTATTGGCCTTTCCGCGGGAAACCCTGCCTAGTGCGGCGGTTTGCGACACACGACGACGATGCGCTCCGCTCTCCCAGAGGCGTTCCTGACAAGACAAGAATCCAGCCGCCACTCGCCATAGCCTATGGCCCGAGCTCGTGATGGACGACAGACACCGCTCGTCTCAGTTGTGTTGCGGTCTGTCCGCCGGCTTACTCAGATACATTTAGCCGGGCGCACTAGGCCAATCATCCGGTGTCCCATGACTTAAGGAGCTTTCTCGAAGCTGTGCTAGATGAGGAATTGGTCCAGACCGCCGCGAAAAGACCGCAATGCTACGTTGCGTTTAGCTCTTACTCTTAAGCCCATCAATTCGCTTCTGAACCGGAAATCGATGCGAGGTTGGAATTGTTGATGGGAACTCGGAAGGCGGTCCGGTCCCGGGTATCTTTGATTATGGAAGGGTGACTTTGTTCTAGAATACTTTGAGGTACGTGTCGTCTTGTGAATTCATAAGGGCTGTTTCTATAAATATTGCTATGAGGACATGTCTTGGTTGCGGCTATTTTTGGATTGTTCAGATTGGGTCTTGCCACCACAAAGATCTCTTTCCAGTATACTTTGGAGTCCTATGTATGTCCACAGTTTGCTTGAAGGTTGTATGCGTCATCTTGATGTGTCTTTGACAAGACCCATTAATTTTATATCGCCTTCCACCAATAATGCCAATCGCGAAGAGAGTATCGTCATGACGTGAAAATCATACATTGAGACCAGAAGTATAGCACCTCCAGGCTCCTGCTACAACATTTCGCTGCGGTATATGCATTCCTTCCAAGCAGCAGAGAATTTTTAAAGTGACTTTCTACATCGTTGTAGACATATGTTTAAGCTTCAAGGTGATCCTACTTCTTGGCGCCCGCGAGATTTGACTCTTGGCATCTTGGATTGAGGGGTTTGATCCATGACATCAGTGTTATACTTTCCGAGAACAAACTATTATGCTTATTCTATTAGTGACCATGAATACGAGGTATCTTGGACTGGGAAAGGTTTTGGAATTTACGTTGTGTTCTGAACAAAACTTTGATTGGGGATCTTATGACGAGCCATCGTGATATATATCGTCTCCTCATTATTGCTCTCGCGTCTCATCTCAGGATGCCACCACACACAAGACTCCTTATCATACCCTAGCATGACTCAGAGACACTGCATAATTCTCTCTACACTCATCAAAATGGGATTACAATTCGTGAAAGCCTCTGGATCCCCCGCATCTCGACCCATTGAGCACAAAAGGCACCGAGGCAGCACTGTGTTAGCGTCAACGAATCGACTCATGGTAGCTTGGCTACCGTTCCGAGCACCTCAAAATCAGTCTGCTTCCATCTTAACAAGTACCTCATACCCTCCTTTTGCTGCATCACACCTCTTTGAACGTTACTGATAGACCATGTCGGCGAGAAAACAAACACACTCCTTCAAACGAAACACGCTCCTCATCGGAACCTTCCGCCGAAGAGCTAGCCGCACTTCGAGCATGGCTGCGCCCCACCGACTATCTCGGAGAATCGTCCGAATTCAAGAAACACCTCAGCTCACACGTCTTTGGGACCGGCGAATGGCTTCAACAAACTGAGCAGTATAAACAATGGCACGACGAGGCCAAATATGGCGCCCTCTGGGTGAAGGCGATCGCGGGCGCAGGAAAGAGCGTCGTGGCTGCCCGGTTGATTTCACATTTCCAAGATACCGAGGGCAACACTCCAGTCCTTTTCTTCTGTTTTTCGCCAGATTGTCGCTGCGAACCATGATGTTCAGTCCTTTGTGCGGGATTGGATGAGTCAGTTGGACGGGTACTTGACGCATTTGCGAACTCAGGTCCACACCTGGATCAAGCAGCACCGTGATGCGAGGACGTTCTCCTTTGATGAGTTGTGGTAGTGTGTTTTGGACTCGTTTGGTTTACTTGACGGGGTCTACTGTGTTGTGGACGCGATTGATGAACTTAATTGCGAGCAGACTGATTTCCTTCTTCGTCGGCTTGTTGATCTGGGCCAGATGCGCCCTCAAGCTGTAAAGGTCGTCATGACGAGCAGGCCGTTACCTCTGATTCAAAAGGTGTTAAACACACCTTCAGTCCTCCAGTTGAGGCTTGAGGACCGACAGACTAACAGAGATATCTCCTTGTTTATTCAACACCGTTTACGTCAGGCTTCAGACATCAGCGATGTTACCAGGGAGACAATCAGGAAGTCGATAGAAGATCGTGTGCAACCCTCTTTTCTCTATGCAAGGCTGATGCTGAATGAGCTTTTGGACCAGCACAAGCAAGAGACCGTCGACAGAGCCTCCGTTGAGAATGCGCTTTTGTCTCTTCCTGCTAGCATGGAGACTATGTACTCGCAAATGCTACATGACCACTCGAAAGTAGCTGGTGTGCCGCAAGAGCGACAGCTATTGATCCTTCAGCTTGTGGCCCATGCCTCTCGCCCATTGCGCCTACTAGAAATTGCCACGGTACTGGACTTTTTGAACAAGAATGAGGACAGGGCTCGACATGGCGATACCAAAAATATGACTCGGATGTCCTGCGGTCCCCTTTTGGAGATTCTGGAAGATGAGACGGTGTCTATCATACATCATCCCTTTGCCGAATTTTTGACTGATACTGAGCGGGTAGTTCGTGACGGCGTGTTTCCAGTAATTGATCCGCACGAAGCAAACGAGCTCATGACCATTATATGCGTCAGATATTTACTCTCTGGACCTCTGTCTTCTTGGGAGTTTATTGATCCAGAATCGTTCGATGAGGAGGGTCCTCCGACAGACATATACCATAAGCTCGATATACAAGCTCAAAGGGGCATTTCAATTACAGTATCCTTTTCTGGCTTATGCTCTGCATGGGTGGTATTACCACGCCCGGAAACCGGCGGAGTTGAGCGAAGAAGTACTGACCACGTTGAAGTCGTTTATGAGGTCTGATAATCAGGCCTTCCTCGCCTGGATCGACGCGGTCAAACAGCCGCCTTATGCTCGCGAGTCACTATCTCCGTTTCACATTGCACCCTGGGCTGGGATGACGAGCGCTTTGACTGCGATGCTGACCCCTGGGCAAGACCTGAACGGCTGGACTGGAGGGGGACAGAGTGCTCTCGTCATGGCCGCAACTGAAGGGCACGCTAATACTGTTGTCCGCCTGATGGAGTTTGGTGCATCCCCAGATGAGTCAGATGATAGGGGCCTCAATGCTCTACATCATGCCGCCAGACGGGACCATCACGCCACAGTCCAGGTTCTGATCGATGCCGGAGTGAGCCCCATCACGCCTATGACAAAGAAACCTCCAAGTTTGAAGCACTTGAATGATGAATCACTAGCCGGCAGTACTTCTCTGGGCGAGGCATCTCGGAACGGGTGCATTGAGTCTATTCGTGTGATGCTGCCGCATTTGACTGAGAATGACCGCAAGCGCTCTCTTCGTGCGGCAGTAAACTACGGCCGCAGAGCCCTTATCAGATATCTTGTTGATGCTGCAGACCTTGATTTTAAGTCTGACTTTGGTAGAGATCTTATGTTGAGAGCAGCCTGCATGTTGAACTTGGAGACTATAGAACTGCTTATTAGCAAAGGCGCAGACCCCAACTTTTAATGAAAGCCTTCTAGTGATAAATCTGATTGAAATAATCCCTACCACGGCAGATTGGTCAAACCCAGCTCCCTTCTTTTTGCGCTTTGCCTCGGAGCTAGATGTCCGTCGAGAAAATACCTGCCACCGGATACTGTTGATAAGGCTTTTGACTTGGCTTTTAAATCAGGTGCGATATAAGTTCTAGGGATGAAAACCGCTGGACAGCACTACATTATTGTGTGTCGAACAGTATTTCCGTTGTTGAGAAGCTTCTCAATCGTGGGGCAGATGTGCATGCAAAAGACGGGAACGGAATTACGCCTTTACATTTTCACATATTTTTGACAGAAACAGAGCTAATATCGACTGCTATGCTCAAGTATGGTGCCACATGAGGGGCTGTTTGGTACTCAGACGGGCAGACACCTCTTCATACATGTTTGCCCTACTTGGATGAGATATATGAGATTGAAGCTGTTCTCCCCGTCCTGACATACTGGAATGTTCTGATTGATGGCCGTACTGGCCAAGTGATCGTCTAAAGGTTCTGTTGGACTTTCTTAAGGAGAAAGGGGTGGATATTAACAGCAGGAATCATGATGGCCAAATGCTACTACACCTTGTGAGCAATTCTAAAGACCAAGACACTGGATGTATCCTTATTACAGCTGGGGCAGATATTGAAGCGAGAGACTACAAGGGCCGGACGTGGTGGCTACACATGGTGATAAGAGGGCACCGTGGACGAAACAGAGCTTCAATATGTACTGGATCTGGGCGCGAACCAGAACACAGTTGATGATGAAGGTAATAATGCTTTACACCTGGTATATGGCGACTACCCGCTTGAAGATGAAATCGTGGATTTTCTCTTAGATGTAGGAGTGGACCCCGCTCATGTTAATTGTTGTGGAGAGACCATATATCACCTCCTGATGAGAAATCTCTTTAGATATACTTCCCTTGAAATTAAATGAGCTCTTCAGCTTTTACTTGATAGAAAGACACCTATCACAGGGCAGGATCACCAGGGAAGAACGCTGCTGCATATTGCCTCCATGTATTGCTTTAAGATCTCAAGCTCCATTTTTTTACCCGCCTATCTTCTGAGTGTGTTCTCTGAACCGGAAATCAAGGCCATGATACATGTCGCAGACAACCAAGGCAAATATCCAGTCCATTTCGCCGCCATGTCGTGCTGTTAGAAGCAGGTGCGGATATTCACATGGTTAATGACAATGTCTACACGCCACTGCATGCTTGTGGAGAGTTCAATATTTCTATACCGCTCAAGCTCCTTGAAACCCTGAGCTTCCAATACCGCGCCGCGGACATCAAAGGACCACATATTGGTAACATTATTCATCTTCTCTGTCAACATGGAGCAGATGTCACTGCGTGCAACAAGGCTGGAAAAACTCCATTGCAGGTAGCGCTGCACAATAGAGCAGATGAATGGTTATCACACTCCTTAGCATGCTGAATGTCTCAGAACAGGAGCAACTTGGTGGGCCAGATATTGTGCTCGGCCCGTACGTGGAGTTTGTAGCTCGACACAGACCTGCCGTGTCCGTTGTGGATGAGATTATTGAGAAATGATTACTGGAGCATGACTTGCTCAAAATATGCAAGCAGCTCCACAAGGTCAGAGCTTATGATGTGTTAACTAGAGGAAATTGCTGATTAAGGATATACTTTGAACAAGCAAGATAGATGGACCTCTAGGTTCTTGGATACCCTTGTGCGCCAGGAGTTTGTCTGCCTTTCCTAGAAGCTAGGTTGCAGCGGCGACAATACAGACCAGTCCAAAGAATCAGTCCTTATGCCTGACAAGCAGCCTCGTGATCCGTAATCATTCAGGCTGACAGTGGCAGCGAGGAAGATACGCGGTATATACCCATCTTCCATACTTCGGACCTTCAATGCTAACTGAGCTAACTGAATATCTCACGGCAGAACGCCCTTCAATCTCTCGAATAGGGCTTCATGACCTCCCAGATGGCTCTCACTGGTGGCGGTCTGTAGCTATTAGATATCTGGCGCAACACGGAGCAGATGTGAATAAAATGAATGACCGGGGCACTCCGCTCCATGTTGCGGTGAGGGCAGATTACCGATACTTGGAAACAGTCCAGACATTGCTGGACCTGAGAGCAGACACTAATCTACTGGACAATCATGGACATACACCGCTCAATCTCGCTATTGGAGATACCAGAATAACGCGGCTGCTGCTCCAGCACGGTGCTGACTTTGGAGCTGGTAACCTCCTCGGTCTACTATAGTGCCGTCTATAAGGGTGATGAGGATTTGGTGCGTGCAATCCTTGAGACAGGTGTTGACCCTAACAAGCCTTTCCGCGAGGATATATCGGCCATATATGATGATAAGGGAAACATGGTTCCTATATGGCGGAGTGGCATATCTTAGCAAAGTCTACGGTCCCCGCTGCTCTACTAAGCTGCGCTCAGTGGTGCATCCCTTGACAAAGATAACGAGCCTAAATCTGGAGCTGATGGGGTGATTCAGGCTCTGCTTGAGTACAGCGCTGACCTGTTGATGTCTATTGATGGGAACATGACTATTATACACTACTGCCTTTGCCACCAAGCACATGTACCTCCCCTCCTTGCTGTCCCGGACCTTGACCTCGAGCACCGCGATGGATATGGCAGAGACCATGCTTCTAGCTGCCTGCGCACACGGTGACTCAGACGAGCTGATCAACATCCGGCCTGCGAGATCGCGAAGCCGTCTTGTCCGCAAGCTGTGTGACATGGGAGCCGACGTGTCCGCCTTGGACGGGGAGGGAAACACGGCAGCCCATCTGCTGATCCACCAGCATGCCTCCTGGGCGCGCGAGCATATGGCTGACTTGATTATAATAATAATTGAAAAGTGCCCTACCCTACTAAACCAGAAGAACAACGCGGGCTTCATACCATTTTGCCTTGCAGTCCAATGCCAACGGACAGACCTGATCTAACGACTCCTAGCACTCGGCGCCAGCGCAACAGAACCAGACCCAGAAGGAAACATAATAGCACGCTACGCCGCGGCAGCAATGTCCAAACTCGGAGAGGAGAATCTTAATCATGCCCTTGCCCTAGGCCACACCATCAACGCAAGGAACAACGCCCGTGAAACCCCAGTCATGAAATACATCTCCCTTGGCAATCCCGAGGGGATCCAAATCTTCCAAAATCTAGGCGCAGACCTCTTCGCAACTAACAGCGCTGGTGAAACCCTCCTGAATATCCTGGCTCGAGCCCCAACGGACGAGTACAAAAGCATCCCGCTTCCTTGGGGGCTATGTAGGACGGATGGAAAGAAGGTTGTTAAATGCTTCAAGTATCTTCTGGGATTGGGATTGGATCCGTCTTTGGAGGATCGGGGGTCGAGGACTGCTATGGTGAGTTTTGCTACTTTGTTTACATCAGATATCAAATGGATTTGTGGTTTGCTGACTTCTGTGTGCCATGTGTCTAGGATGTTGCGGCCGCGTATGGCAATAGGGGTATTTTGGGACTGTTCCAGAAGAAGGCTTAATACGATGAGAGTTAGCCTTAATCTATAAAGTAGAAAGAGCAACGGCTTGCCTGGGGAAAATGACGGGCCATCTAATCTAGGTACTTGCCCTAGTAGACACATCTTTAGGGTTCAAATCCGAATTGCCTTTTGCCATGTTGCAATCGGCACCCTAGACGCAGGGTATGATGAGCCCCCGGTGAATCTATCTGCGGTGCTATTAGGTTTTTAGTAGCTACTTAGACACGCGATCAAACACTCACACACTAGATGATTACTCATATCTCACCAAAACGCAATGCAGCTGCACTGATTCTGCACAGTTATTAGTTTCTTCAATTCCTCACTAAAATCTAGTCTATCGAAGGCTAATAGACTTTGGCGTATCCATCCACTCAAATCTAGGATTCCCCATATTATTGAACATCACATCACAGGCCCCGGTTACCCCACGTGGTTTCGAGCCATCGAACAGCGTCCCGCTGAGGAAGGTGTGCGGGAACCCATGGTCAAAATCATACGCGGACTCAATCTCCGCCATATCCTCTTCACTCAGCCGGACATCCAGAGCGGAGATGTTCTTCTCAAGATGATCAACGACGCGAGCACCAATAATGGGGAAGACATAGGGCGATTTGTGGAGGACGTAGGCGAGTGCGATGTTGAATAGCGAGTGGCCTGTCTTCTTTGAGAGAGCCTCCAGCTTAGCAGAGACCTGCTTGTCTCGCTCGGAGAGGGGGATGAAGTTTCGGCCGGGGTTGTGTTTCTCGCGCTCCTTGTAGCCTTCGGCCGTTTGGAACCGGCCTTGGTTGAGGACTCCGTAGGGACAGAGTCCCATGCCTTCGTCGAGGGCCATGGGGATGATGTCCCTCTCAAAGTCACGCATTGCGGCGTTCCACATCCCCTGGTAGACGACGAACTGGCGTAGACCATGGTCTCGAGCGTACTGGTTGGCCTTGGTCACGACCCAGACGGGGGCGTCGGAAATGCCGAGGTAGTTTACTTTGCCCGAAGAGACGAGATCATTAAGCGCGTGCATGAGTTCCGGGATAGAGGTGGTATAGTCCCAGTAGTGCACGTAGAACAAGTCAATGTATGAAGTCTGGAGGTTGGCGAGCGAGCGCTCGAGAGAGAGCCGCATGGACTTTGTGCCTGTGCCGACATAGTTGGCGCGGATCTCGTTCGGGTCCTTACTACCGCTTGATGAAGCATTGGTGTATTTGGTTGCGAGGACAATTTGGTCGCGGATCTTTCGCTTTGCCATCCATTCGCCGAGCCATTGCTCCGACTGGCCTTCGTGGTAGACGTTGGCTGTGTCGATGAAGTTGCCTCCGTTGTCGTAGTAGTGGTCCATGATGGCAAATGCGGTCTCTTTCGTCATCTCGCCATATCTCTCTTGGTGTGCGAGGCCGAATGTCATGGCGCCTAAGCACAGGTTCGACACTCTGACAGATGCCGAGGGCGCGAGTTGGCGATAGGTCGCCAGGCTCCGGTGGGGAGCCTGAGACTGCTGAGGGGTAGACATGGTGGTGCTGATCAAGTATTCTTTCTGAGGGTTCAATCTGCATTCCGAATGCTAGTATATATAGACAACCCTTCGGTAGTAGTGACGCAACAGTCAACATAGATTCCGCTCAGGAAGACAGTGACATAGACGAGACCGGGTGGGTCTCGACGGATTTAGAGTACGCGCTAAAGCGCTAGCGGTCAGCAATTAGTGCGAGAGACCACCTCCATGACGTTGATCCATTCGTCGCTTATCGTTGGACGTTGGAAACCCCTTTGTCCAAGTTCTTGGCCACTCTAAGCAGTTCCATGGAACCGCAACAAACTCCGCTAGCGGTCAGCATTTAATTCCGTCTAGGTCCATCTTTCCCTCACTTTCAGCTTCATCATCGCCCACCATGAGACCAGATCAAGTCCCGCAAGCAGCAGGTTCCGAAAGACCACCGGCAGATGACTGGTACGGTGTGTGGGATGCGAAGGAGCGACGAAGGCGTCAGAATCGGGTGAATCAAAGAGCCCACCGTAAGTCCTCTGTAGAGAACCCACAAGGCTTTTTGATGCCCGAAAGAGGTGTTGTATTGACGTATTCGATTAGGCCTTCGGACACGGTATGCACAGGGCCATGCAGGTGTCGGCTCATACCTACCGCAATGGTACTCGGCGCAGGTACAGCCTATGGCGGCTGTTCCTTTCTTGTTATTGGAGCCAACACATCAGCCTCAAAGGATCTCCGAGTCTCTACCGGAACAAGTTAAGAGGCTCGAATCAACGCTCGGCCTGCTTACCGAATCACGTCACACTCTCTCTGCAGAGACCAATCAGTCCTCAGACGCCAATAAAGCAGCGCTATCCACATTCATGGCCAGTCACTCTGCAAAAGTCAGCAGTCTATGCCTCAAGACCCACGACCCCGAAAAAAAAGCGATCTTGCTGCGCAAGGTAGCCCAATTCCACAACAGTTATCAGCTGAATTGCCCGAGCGCAGACCATCTCCTCTCCCTAACTAGAGTCAATGTATATCGCGCGTTTGTCGCCCATATGGTCATTCTTGGAATCACTTGGGAATGGATGGAAGATGACTCGATATCTCCATTCTTCGTGGCGGGCCCCCCACCGCCGCCACCAGGCTTCGAGCCTCCTGCGCTTCCAGAGAAATTGCAGCCAACACACCTCCAGCGTACCAGTGTTCACCATACCTGGATTGACCTATTTCCATGCCCTGTAATGCGGGATAACCTGATTCAGCGGGGAAATGAATGGGACGACGAGGAGTTATGTGTTGACATCATGGGGTATTGGGACGGCAACTCGACGGGACCGCATGGGTTGATCGTTTGGGGTGAGCCTGCTGATCTAGCAAACTGGGAAGTGACCGAAGGGTTTTTATGCAAGTGGGGATGGCTTGTGCGAGGCTGCGTGGAGCTGATGCGGTCAACGAATCATTGGCGGGAAAAACGAGGACTGGGACCGTTATTTTCGAAGTCAGTTGCATATAGTCAGTAAGGCAAACGAGTACCCAGCCAAGATATTACCTCGTGTTAGATTATAGACGAGTACCCATTGTTTTGTTCCATGCATAAACTGGCTCGATAATCCCGCTTGTAGACGGTTACGGAGTTTTCACTCTTCGTTGAATGGCATACCCATGCCTATTATCTGTGAATAACGCCGGTTGACCCTTCCCAACCAGTAACTGATTTTTGCCATTTGGACATCCGTAGGGAGTCCGGCGAGCTTCGCGCTGGGTCTGCATATGGGAATCAACGGCCATGACTATAGTCACTGCGATAAGGTTTGCCTGAAAGAGTGCTAGATACATGGAGCAAGAACGAGTTCCGGCTGTATCATGACGCACACAACCGCTGCACTGCAGAGAATGGTTATCATACTGCACGTCTCACAAATGGTTGAGAAGGGCGTCCAAACGCCCAGCGATGAGGGCCTGAGCAGCAGGAAGCAGTCCGGAGACCGTCGAGATCAGCCGGTTGAAGAAACCTGGGGTGGTGAGCGCGAAGTAAATCTAACGGTGTTGATTTCCGGTTATGCTGCTCGTGTTGCTGATCAACGCGTGTCTTCGCTCTCCGTAGTAAATGTTCTGATCAGCGGAAGGAGGCGCCTCGAGAACGAATAAACACATGATACGGGATGATTGATAAGCAAAGTTGCTGATTGAGACGACGTCGTGATACCTGGGAAGAATAATGTCGAGTGTTGGTGAATGGAGAGCTGGTGGAAGCAAAAAGGTCATCTAAAGCTAACCAGTAAGGTACATAAGCTAACCGGACACGGGCAAGCGCAGAGGAAGCTGGAGCGATAGATGCGCATCCATGACGGTCGGACCTTTGCCCCTGGATGACTGCTAGCAGGTGTAATTTTTAAAAGGCTGTTGCCCGCCCTCCTGAAAGGTATTGACATGTCTCATAGAAGCCTTCTTACCGTCGATCCTACGAGCCAGAGTCATCAAGCCGGCATGAATACTTGCACTAACCCACAAATGCTTCTAGCCGCCAAGAATGATGGAGGAGGAAGGGGAAGCGAATACGAGTTGGATTATTCCCACGGATGCGGCTTCTATTCTCCTTCTTGGCTCACCTTTACCTCGGACACTCTGCATCTTAAGCAAAGATGCCACAAACCCTCTCGTCACTTCCTCTAGAGATCCTTATTGAGCTATGCGAGCATCTTCCTCTGCCAGACCTCACACGACTAGTCCGCACGTCGACAACCTTTGCTTGGGTCGGAACCCCGCGAATTTATGATACCCTGTTCTTCACAGATGCCATTTCTCCAACCCCACACCTCCGGGGCCACATTCCACAATTGCAATCTCAATTCATTGCCGATTATTTTGGCAAGCGCGCGGACAAGCTTCTTGCGACACGACGCTACAATGGACGACATATACTTCACGAGCTGAGCCAGCATGGGAACACCTACCTGCTTGACATTCTTCTAGCCAAAGGCGTTGATGTCTCCGTAAGAGACTATGATGGACTGACCCCACTTCATGAGGCTCTCCGCGAGAATCAAGAGGGTACTGCCACCAGGCTTATTGATGCAGGGGCCGATATCCTCACTCCAGTGAACGGGCGCCCCATACTAGCTTATGTTGACGACGGCGCCTCGGAGGCTTTTATGAAGCTACTAGTTGCGGCTATCCAAGTTGCTGGAGGAGATCTCTCTGAGTGTGCACCGGATGGACATACGGCATTGCACTATGCGAGTCGCGCGGGGAATTTCGGTTTAGTGGGAATCCTTGTTGCGAATGGGGCTGATGTATTGGCCACTAATAAGTACGGTCATATACCTGTCGTCCACAGTGTTATATACACACATGACGAGGCAACCAAGATCCTCTTGAATGCACTGAAATCCGATTCCCGTGGCTATGACATAAATGAGCCTATTGGCCCCCTCAACGAGGTTCCGGAAAAGTGGCCTCGGGGTGTATCCTTCACCTCTGTGCCTGGGTACACAATACTGCATTACGCAATGTACACATGGAACATACCAACTATCGAGCTTCTTCTGAATTACGGGGCGAATCCCATAGCACAGAGCAACCCTGGTGGGGGAGCCGAGAATACTACACCATTTGACATTGCTATTAGAGGCCGGTGCCCCAAGCTCGTGGCTGTTATTACTGGGATGAAAACCCCGCCAGACTTTTGGCCATCGACATGGGCCATCCAGGACGGATTCGAAACATCTGTCCGTGAAGCTTACCCCGGGACTGTTCGCATTATTTGCAAGCTCTACAAGCAAGGAAAGGTCAGAATCGAGCTCGCTTCTGCATCACAGTTGATGATAGAAACCTGTCATTACTATGGTGCGCATCGACCTGATCGGGATATCAATGACACCGTCACCTATGTCATCGACGCGGGCGGCAATGTCAACGCGCAGAATCAGGATGGGGAAACGTGCCTACACAAGCTCTGCACCTGGGAGGATGAGCATGAAGAAGCTAGATTCAAACTAGTCAAGTACGTCCTCAACCATAGTGCCGACTGGCGACTTCGAGATGCAGAAGGGAACACCGTGCTTCACAAAGCCATCATGGTAGAACAACTCGAAAACTTCATCCAGCTCATCGCCCAGTCGCTCTCACCAGACGTTCCAACTCCAAGCTCAGACCGCCCCGGTCAAACCACATTGCATTCCTCGACGATAAAACTGCTTGGTGATGCCGGCTTCGATCCCAATGCCGCTAATGATATGGGACAGACACTTGCCCACTTGGCGATAAAGCCCTGCGTATCTGAAGAGTCGTTGGCATATCTTGCTGAGCTTGGGGTCGATCTTTCTCTTCCAGACAATGAGGGCAGACCGCCGATTCATTATGTCGCTACTGAACGCTGGCTGCGTGGCGAGGAGCGGGAAGACGCCATAAAGTATCTTGTAAGGAGAGAGGAAAGTCTTCATCCAGGCTGTGACGAGTGCAAAGTTGCGATTGAAAAGGTTTTTAAAGGAGGCAGCTTTCTCCTATGACAGGACGTTAGTTTAATTACAAATCCGCAGCTCATTACCCCAACACCATGAACGGCAGGTATCAGTGGTGGGTTAAGATAAATCTCAACGCCGCCTGCACACAGCTGGCATGCGCAATAAGGTCATAAAACCCCCTCTTGTTATCACCTCCGTCTGGGCTTGCCACCCATTGAGGACCGGGCCGCCACGACTCTATGCTGCCCGTCTGATCACGGTATCAAAAAAACCTCAGTCGCCTTCCGATGGCTGGAATTCCATATACCGGGCTTCGGTCCCTGGTCGCCCTTTCCCCGTGTTCCATCTCCAGGTACTCTTGGAGCTGTTGAGCCCCTTCTACCCAGGTCCCGTCCGCATTCTGGCTCGAAATCCTCTTGCATTGAGTAATCAAGAAGCAGCAACGCCGCCCATCCTCATGCCTCTGCTTGGTGTGGAAATCGGAGAAGCCCTTCTTGCCCGCAAACCCCGTGTGCTCATCTTGGGGTGTGGTGGCATAACCCTCAACTGGGTCAAATACCCAATTTAGGATGCCATTCCATACCCATTAACGTCCCCTTCTGGTTTGTTCTTCGAGGGCCCCTTGATTAGGTCTTGAATTGCCAAGGCAATTCCGGAGACGTCCATGTACTAATAATCCATTGTCAGCATTACATATACGGAGCTCGCCTGTGAGGGGACATGGCTGTCAACTTACAGTAGTTGGCGGAGTGCGTGGATCGGGGCGAGCTGCCATCTTGGTTTTGTTTTCGGAGACAGTGATTCTGAGGATGGTTTCGCAGATGTTGTTTCTGATGCAATGCAATGACGGCCTAGAAGCTTGGAAATGGATATGAGGTTTCAGTTGTGCAGCTATTCTTGGTTTATAAACAGGGAGGCAGCTCATTGAATTTATCACCTTGTTTCTTTGAAGTCTTCTAAGGAGTATTTACATCGTCTGTATAAAGTTTAGTATGCTTTGGGTTTCTATTAAAGTATATAATCCCATGGTACATTGGCCAGCCTGCATCATGCCAGACAAAGTGACATCATGACAGATACATATATAATCCGGGGCATTCCCAGGTAAGGAGAAAATGAGGAGTTTCTCGAGCAATTTCTCCTTTCAATCATTGACAGCCCACCATGCGACGATCCATCATCGGTAAAAGAGAGGACCCATTTCTCCACTGTACCATATGCGGATCTCAAGTACTACTGCGAGAGCCAGAAGTCATCAACGAACGAGAGGACTGGGTGGCGCTCTGCAGACACCGCGGCAAGGCCACGGCCAGGTCGAGAAGGCCGACCATCGTACCGTCTGCTGAAGTCGAAGAAACAGACTTCAAAAAACATGTTTTTGGCTGGATGCACTTTTATCGGGCGAGTAGGTTTCATCCCGCTACTAAATGCACTCATGCCTTTTAGCTGACGCGTGCACGAACTAGTCCTCGACGAACCCGCGACAGGCCGTGTATACCTCTCCGGAATCGACCATGGCACTATGATTGACTACTACCCCGGCCCCGTACCGACGGACCCAGATCGTGCCCGCCTAAGAGGCTTTGTCAGGAACGAGAACCGCTGGAATGTAGATTTCCACATGGTTAACCTTTTCGAGCCGGACAGGCATCGTGAAGCAGGGAGACGGATTGGATTCCCGGCGCACCCCCACTGCTGGCTGCTTGTCGACCGGGTGATCGGGTTTGCAAAAGTGCTTCCGAACCTGCGAGCTTATACTGAGGCCGTAATGGCGTTTTGGCCCGCAAACAAGCGCGATTGGCGTCCCCCCACGCAGCATTTACCCGGTACAGACTCTTGCTTCGAGCAGGGAGCTTTCGGAAGGAGGGAGGGTGTAACTCCCCACTTCAATAGTGAGGATGAGGCAGAGAACTATTTTTATCGTCTAGACACGAAATCTATGCGGGATGAAGAGCTGTGGCATGCCCTTGGAAGTCCGTTGCGGACTCCTGCTATCCAGGAGTTAATGAAGGTTGCAACACGCCCGCGTGCAAGAACGGAAAAGGTTGTTTCACGATTACCTGTGGAGCTTGCTCTTATGATTGTCGACCTGATATACCGTGGTCGCCCACTGTGCCAGGAGAGAATAAATGACACACGGAACATACTCGAAGCGTTTCAGTGGACAATGCCAGACAGTTACTGGAAGAAGCGGTGTGAGCCCGAGCTTGTGTACGAAGTAGGGGATCTTGAGGCATCGGGAAAGCCGGTTGATTGGGCAGTGTTCTGTCTAGGGCTTGAGGAGCTCATGGTTGATCCGCATTGGTTTTGCGTCAGTGGTCTGCGGTTTCGTCAACGGATCTTGCGGGTGCTCAAGGGCATCAAGGAGCGGTTTGAGGAGATCGTGGCGAAGAACGAGAGTGACCTTGGTTGACATGAAAAGAGGGACTCCGATCAGCAGATGCCGATCTAGTACCACTGGGCAGTGTTATCGGGGGAGGAGGGCAATTCCGCGGTTTCTCTCAAGGCCATTTTGTTTCGATTCAAGTCAAGCAGTCGTGCGCAGAAAAGTTCTATAGAAAAGTGCAAACATATAGCAAGGTCAGGTCTGCAACTATAGTTTGTGTGTTGCGCTTCAACGAATCTACTTTACCGGCTGACTCGCAACGTCATTTCGTACTGGTGTGTAAAATCTTCCGCTTCCCCTTCCCATTTGCTCCGCTCTACCACATCCCTCAAACAGTATCCTGGATACTCTGCTGCTATGCCTTTATCAGGGCGTCTCAATTCCTTCATTCCTCCCCGCTACCTTACCTCAGCCCTCATCGTCTCAATCGGCGGTCTGCTCAGTGGGTATGTTCTCCTTCCCATTCCCCTCAATCAGCAGCATTAACCCCAGAGCAGCCTTGACACAGGAGTAATAGGGCCTCTAAGTGTCATGCCCACGTTTCTAACCACCGGCCTCTATTCACGGCTTCATCGTCTCCTCAGTCCGCCTCTCCGCAACGTTCGCCTCGCTCTTCTCAGGAACAACAATCTCGGACAAGCTTGGCCGAACGCGGCTTCTGGCCCTCGGGTCGCTAGTGTTTGCTCTTGGAGCCACGCTCGAGGTGAGTGCGCACCGACTCTCGGTTTTAATTCTTGGTAGGTTAGTCGTTGGGATTGGGGAGGGGTTGTTCTTAAGCACATTGGTCGTGTACGTTACCTCCCCTCGCCTTGCCGTGCCTTCCATTCTCTCTTTTGCTCGTGCGGGGAACTCGCATCGCTGATCAGCTAACCGACCTGGAGATACATCTGCGAAATCTCCCTTTCCAAATACCGTGGCCCTCTCGCCTCCCTCGTGCAAGTCTTCATAACCATTCGGCCTCGTCGCTGGCTACTTCATGTGCGATAGGACCGTCCGGATACATAGTGAATTCCCCTGGCAGTTTCCACTAGCACTGTAGGCAGGTGTTGCTGCACCGCTGGCAATTTTAGCCAGGTTCTGGCTCCCTGAGTCGCCGAGGTGGTTGAGTCATCAGGGACGACATGCGGAAACTGACGCCGCTTGGCTAGCACTTGGAATCGGAGAGGCTGATCGTGGTGGGGATGCTGGGCTGTCACTGGGACAGAATGGCACTGACAATGAGGGTGTTGAGAAGAGGCTGACTATATGGGAGCATGCCCGCCTTGAATGCCGTCGAGGGATCACACAGCTAAAGCGTGTCCTAGGCCCGGGACAAGAAGACAGGCGCTCTTAGCGGTCTTCCTCATGTCAATGCAGCACCTAAGCGGGGTTGATGGTGTTCTCTACGTAGGTACCGCCATTTGTCTCCCATTCAACCCCTCTGTACAGAGTCAATGAGAGCAATCAACTGACGGATGTGAAAATCAAAAGACGCCCCCCTCCTCTTCCACCAAGCCGGCCTCTCCACCTCCAAATACTCCTTTCTCGCCTCCGGCGTCTCCGCATTCGTGACCTGCCTCAGATCTATACCTGCCTTCCTCCTAACTGACAAGATCGGGCGCCGCGTATCAACACTATACGGTGGGATCGTCCTCGCTACAATCATGGCGCTTATTGATTCATTGTATGCGTCGGGGATTGTACAGCCTGACACAGGGGCTGCGCGGTGGGTGGTTATTGTCTTGGTTTACTTATTTGCAATCACGTATCATATCAGTACGTTTATACCCATTCTCCCCCATTGACTAGTTTGTATGGTATGGTGTGATACGGCGTACTGACGCTTACAGCTTGGGCCCTCGGAATCAAAGTCTTCACGAGCGAAATCCAGCCTGTTCCCACCAGAGCAACGGCCACGAGTATAGCGCAGAGTGCGAATTGTGTACATCATCCTTTCCCTTTTTTTTTTATCCCCTTTTAGCTAGCCTGACCCATCTCAACCTAACCCTACCATGCCCTATCTCCCCTACTACCAAGTTCCAATCCCATCCAGCCCTACCCAGAAAACAAACTACATAATCTTAGCTAACACATCGTGCAGATAACAAACTTTGCCGTAGCATATATAACCCCTGTCCTATTGCCAAGATCCTCTTTCAGTGTCTACTTCCTTTTCTGCGGCTGTACATTGCTAACTGTCGTGGCTTGCGCCGTGTGTATGCCCGAGACAAAGGGAAGGGCTTTGAAGAGTATCGCTGATAGCTTCTACCGGCATCAGCCGGGTGGCCAGGCTCCTCTTCTGGGATTGGACTTAGGGCTTTGGCACGGGGACGGGGACGCTAGGGGAGATATGGGGATTCGGGAGGGTGGGGGGTGAGGTGGTTATAGCTATCTGGTCTCAGACATCTGTCTCTCCTTGATAGACACTTGCAAACGCCAAACGGAAATTATTTGACATTTCAACTGCAAGATATTTAAAAGCTACGCGAGAGCTACTTCTTGGAGACTAAACCAAACAGCTGTATACCGTAACAAAGAGTATATATTTGGTCTCTACCCCACCAAGTGAGATGGCCTGATTTGGGTTTCGAAAGAGTCAAAGAAGGCGAAGAAGGCAAATTGAAGTGGGAAAAAGCAGGGCCAGAAAGTAGAACCCTAGGGGACGCAGTATCGTCTGAAAGTACGAAAATCCATCCCATCTATTGCATGCATTTACCAGGGTATGAAACTCACAGCCACACCCCACAACAACCCCACGCCAACTCCTGCATATCACACGCGGGATTTCAATCTGATTTCCAACCGCTAAACTGTGGCTGAGCCGCTCCATTTCTGCCTCAGTAACCCTCTAGTATAAATCCCAAACAAAGCTACCAATCACAGCTCTAATAACCTCGACATATCTCGACAGATTCCAACCTCCTCTCCAGACTAAGAATGCAGTACAGTGGCTTTGAGGGGTAGACCCGTTGCCCTGGTTCACCCGGGATCCCAACTTAGGTTCTTCCCAGAGGCGCAGAGAAGCAGGAGCTATATGCCATTCTGCTCACCTGAGGCGTGGTTGCCGGCAAGGCAGATACTAGGTGAAGTGGACTGAGCAGGGTGAGGGTGAAGATATTCAACTGATGCACTGCTTTTAGTGGTGGGTATTAGGATGAACCATGGAAAGTATGTTTATCACCCCCGTATCCCTGCGAATTAACCCCAAGTAGGTACTCGGCGAGTCAGAGGCTGGTCAGCCTTCAAGTTCTTTGCTCGTTTGGGGAAGAACGCACTGGGAGAACCCAAGGAATCAGAAGGGTTCCATAGCAGTACCTGTGCGGCCAGAGTTCCATGCTCAAAACTCACCATATGAAGCAGATTGCCAATCTCGACGATGATGGCCACTAAGATCAGTAGCTGGTCGGTGTGCCCTCTGTGTATTTCTTATAGAGGTGTTCGCGTATGGTTTTCGCAGTGTTCAAATGCCCAAGTCTTTGCGCCAGGGCAAGAGGTGTCAGTCCATGCCCGTCTCTGACAGCAGGCCTAACGCCCCGAAGCTCGAGAAGACGCTCCACCACCTTGGTATGACCGTTCATTGCTGCTAGCCCAAGGGGCGTCCGACCGACTCTCTCCACGGGATTTAGCTCAACGCCCTCTTGCTGAAGCAAAATTTCGACAGTGTTTAACCCGCCGTTCTCTGATGCCAGGGCCAGAGGTGTCTTCCCATTAAAATCAGGAATATTCAGTTCCGCCGTTGATCGTCGAAGTAGCGAGTCGACAATGAAGGCATTATCGTTTTGTGCGGCCACTGCTAATAGGTTCCTTCCGTAGAGGTCTTGAATATCCGACAAAGCATCCGGTCCTTGAAGCAGTAGCAGCACCATTTCCCAATCGTGTGCGCCTGCTGCCAGAGCCAGAGGAGTCCTACCATCCCCAGCGGGGCTATTTATTTCAACATCTCATCTCTGGAGCAGAAGCTCAACGGCCTTCCGATCGCTCGCTCCTACCGCTGCTACCAGAGATGTTTGAAGCGGCGAAACAGTCCTTGCATTGGGATCGACGCACCCAGAATCCAGTAGCGCTTTCACTAAGTCAGCGTCACCGAAACAAGCCTCCTATGACTCGGTCAGCTTTTGGCCTTCTTTAAACAATTAGGAGTATATACCACACTCTCTATCCGGATTGCTGACAACGACATCTCTAAGCCGCAGGTCTTCGCAAGGATCGTTGCCAGGTGGACCGGGTGCGCCACCGCCAACGCCGACCATCAACCCAAAGCGAATCTTAGGAAAAGTCCGTAGCATGTTCGCAGCTGCTGTAGCTGCCGGCGAGGTCCCCATAGTGCCAGAAGGCAGGCAAATGAGGACAACATTGTGGTCGCCCATCCGCCCGAGGGTGTACGTGTTTGTGTCGGTTTCATCCTGGACGAGACTCGGATGGAGCTCATCGAACATGGTCCGCGAGGCGGCCATTTCGATGGGTAGAGCGCAAATCCATCCCTCTGTATAATCAAAGTTTGTCAAACAGGGTGAGCTGGATCTCGCGTTGGAGCTTGTCGTTGCGGTCGCGGAGTTGCAAGAATCGGGCTCCAGCGGGGTCGCTGCCCGGCGGCGCTTAGCAGGTCGCCCCTTCCCTTCGGCCATGGTGTCCCTTCCTCTATCGTCACCTTATTTAAGAACGACTTCAGGTTACTTGTCTCGAGTGGGTAGAGATTATGTATGTAATAAAGATGTTTGAGTTCCGCTGGAGTCCTTCTTGAAATCATCAAGTTTCCTCCCTGCAAGCATGGCCCGAACACGTGATGTGGCCCAGCATCGCGGGCAGCCTTGTCAGCCTCGCGCGAAAGATGGCCGCTTCCCAAATCCATCTTTTCAGAGGACAAGGTTTGAGGGACAGGCATAAAACACCACCAAGCCTCGAATATAAATAAGTCTCTTACTGTGGCAGAGCATGACTCACTTAGTCACGTCACTTACTTCTCAGCCAGATATGAGCTGAATTTCGCTGTTATCGCTGAGACCTTGGCCACTTTGGGCGTGATATCCTCCATGGCACGACCCAGTCTCGCTGGTTCCTATTCGTTTTCTTCTTCTTCTTTTTTGCGCCGGTAATGCCTGATCGTGTCTTCAACAACAACACATGCGAACAACTGCATTCAAAACGCTATCTGGCTCCAAGAACGCTCGTATATTCCAACTCGACATTTACATGAACACCTCACATGGGAATCATCGTTATCTCTTCCTTACTCCAATACCGCCTCATATTCTCCGCCCCCAAGGTCTTAACCTCCTGATCCAGATGCGTCCAGAGGACCTCACGCCACCCCTCCATCTTTTCCCGCAGCACGTCAAGCCTCAACTCTTCCTCCCCAGATACACACTTCTCGAGATACTTTTCAAACCCCTCAAGCCCGTCGTGAATCTGCCGATGCTGCCGCAAAAGTTCCGCAGCGCGTTTCCCGCGCCCTTTCGCTTGAAATTCCGGCATGCGCCGCGCCAGGTACGGAAAAACGTGGTTCTCTTCTATACTGTGGTGCACCTCGAGATGCTGCGCAAATTGCAAGCCGACGTTGATGAATTGCTTCAGCGTCATGTTTGACGGGCGTTTATTGGCTGTTGTTGCATCCCAGAGGATGTTCCACGAGTGTCGGAAATGGGCGTGCTGCTCAACGTTAGAATCACCCTTCCTTCTCGAACGGGATAGATATATAAAGCGATGCAGGGTGACTTACAAAATACTCCATCTGCTCGGCTTTTTGGTTATACGCTCTGAAATCTTGGGGTGAGAGCGGGGGGAGCTTCTGCTCTTCCTCCTGCTTTGGTGCTGGCTCTTGCGGCTGTTCTTGACTCATTGTGGCGATAGGCGTAGCCTTCGTAGAAAGATGGTAGCGATGGGGTTTCAGGAGACCAGTGCTGGCGGGCGACAGAGACGAGAATACGTTGTAGCGGGGTTTGAGGAAGTGTTGAGCGTAGAGTGAGAGGTTAAAGCCGCACTTCATTTGTGGCCGAGATGTGGTTATGTATACAGTATCGCGGGAAACATCAACAGAAGCAGGCTGACTTTTTTGAGTTTTGATATGATCGGGAATCCCCCCACCTTGGACGGCCTTAGAAACAACAGGCCAACCATTTCTAAGCCTTATAAATCGGGCAGTGGATGAAGGATTTTACACATATGCTAGTATTAACCCGGTTAGCGCTGAGAATAGCGTAACCTAGAATGGCCTAGCGCTGAATCTCAGTGCACCTTGGCATCCCCAAATGGTCGATCATCGGCAGGTCCACAAACACCAAGCACCGTCGTCACCTTCGCTGAGGGAATGTTGTATCAGCTACCTTCGGAGCTCCTCGGCGAGGTGATCTCTAAATTGGGCACCGACCTAGCCCGGTATGCAACCATTAGCCGCCAGTGGCAAGCCGCGATTGAGCGGCAAACATTCGCCGAAATCAAGCTAAACACCTCTTGAGAGGCTCGCGGAGTTCCATGAAATTGTCGCCCAGAGCAGATGGCTAAGGTCATATCTTCGTAAGGTCCAGGTCATTGTCCAGCTGGAAACATACTCGATTGAAGCGCGCGCCCACTTCCACACTTCCGAGGAGCATGCAAGAAACAATCAAATCTTCATCCACTCGCCCCGGACTATCCTGGAAGCCCTGGTGTTATAGTCACCGGAGGATGGGGATAGAGGCAATGTCGAGCTATGGATCAAAGTACATTCTCGAGTGATGTTGTTGACCGTCAGGGGTCGAAAGTTGCGCGAATGGAAGCAGGGATGGATCTTCTACACACGAGATTTGGGCAATCTTCTCTGACCGAGCTGGAAGATGTACCGCCTGTTAATAGTTAATTTTCTCTTGGTGGAAGGAAACACACGGCTGATCAGTCCTGCATCCTGCTCCTATCTATCGACCAAGCTGCCTCGGTTGCAGAGGGTGGACCTTAAGCTCTTCGATAATGAAAAGCCGGATTCCGAGTTACGGAAGCGCAATCGAGAGGGTGATCCCCCTTTTTCCAAAAAACATAATAAGCATAGTCCATTTTGATCTTTGAGAAATGGCAGGCTTCACCAACTCAGTGCACCTCTGGCCAACGTCAGTGCGGGAATTCCGGCTCAACTTTCCTCACACGCCACCACGAAATGAGCGACTCGTCCCCGAGAATATACTGAGTGGCGCAAATTATGATATGTTTAGTGTCCATCTGCAAGACCTCTCACAGCAACTCACGACTCTCTACCTAAGTGCCATGATAGGACGGAACTGTTCTGGCCTCTCGAGTCGGAGAACAGCACCAGTCTACCCTTCTGGCCCAATCTAACAGTATACACCGTTCTTCGGCGGAACCACGCCAGCAGGAATATGGCTCTTTGAAGAAAACCCCTTGGAGAAAGATGAGGAGCCTACACACTCACAGAACGCTGGCACGATTTCCCAGAACATCTTCGGCCACCTGTTGAGACTGACATGCGGCTTTTTTCCGCACAGAGGCAACGATAGAGCTTCTTAGGGGCCTGTACATCTCCGCTGGGCAAGCCGCACGGAGGATGCCGCGACTGCAGCACATGCAGCTGAGATGTTTTCCGAATCGCGCTCTGCATACATCTGATCATAGCGTCGATGGCGATTCGGTATCGAACGCGGAGGGTGAATACTCTCCTGCTCCGATTGAATTGGGTAGAGCGTTTATCCACCTCCCTACGAGTTTTGTTCACAGGTTTCCAGATTATAACCAGTCAAGGAACCCTAATTCAATGTGGCCATCCTCAGTGGACTTGTCAACATAGCAGTGGCTCTCATCTTGCAAGGCTGGAAGAGGACAAACCAACGGAACATTAACAGACTCAGCCAGCGTCAGAGTGTTCCTATATCAGAAGGGAGCATTGATGGATGCACTACGGTGAATACCTCAGTTCTACTGTGTTACTTACTACCACTACAAGAGGCTATAGGTATACTGGTGCTGATACGGAAGGTGCGAATGACTGGCTCGAGCTCGGCCTGGGCGCTTCGACATCGGATTGAATGCATGTATCCCGCGGGCTTCGGCGATGGTGCGGGAAATGCCTTTTTATCTCCTTCTACTTCGCTGAGCTCTTCTCACTTTCCATAACTTTAATGTCTTGGGTGGATCTAAAAGCAAAAGACATAAAGTGGTCTGATGTGATTGACGGCTTATTTCTCGTACGATTGGCTCCTTCACGGCAGATGCGATGAGCGTTTCGTCAAGTTGGTGTTATGGTGTGGTGAGCGATCGGGCCTCTAACACATCCCAGTTCTTGCTACCAAATGACTGTAAGGACCCACGATGCTAAAACCCGGTCGTCTCTGCTCCCGATCGCCCTACACACTGGTGCGTATTATATGGCGTGAATGCTAGAGGAACCACAGTAGACACCTAAACACCCCGAGTTTGGGGGCCAGCGCAATCACTGGCTACCCTAACTAGCTACTACTAGTCCACGTCTCCGAGTTCTATCCTACAGCCGCCTCATAGACAGGAATGACCAGGATTCGGCTAGTGTTCGATTAGTTCTCTCGGCGCTTCTCCACAATTTGACTTGGTTGGGCCTATTTAAGGAACGTTCACCCGCGTTCAAGATCACTTTCAAGGTCTTCATTGTTATTGAATGCTCATTCCTTCCTCGCCAATCCAAGTCGCTCCGACCCAACGCCTACCCGCTCTACAACAACAAGGCAAAACAAAACAAAATGTACACCCACACAACGCTTACCCTCCCCTCCGGTCCCATCGCCCACAACTGGAAACCCTCGGGCCCCCCGTCGCCACGCGCGATCCTCATACTGCAGCACGGCTTCGGCGAATATGCACAACGCTATGCGACCTCACATTCTAAATTCATCCTGCGACTTACAGAGCGGGGGATCGAGGTCTGGGCGCTCGATCTGCAGGGTCATGGGCGATCTCCTGGTGTTCGCGGGGTTGTGGATCTTCAAGCGGCTGTGAGAGATCATGTGTGGCTGGTTGGGTTTGCTGCTGGTGGTGGTGCTATATCCACGGGCGTTACGGCGGCGACGGCGTCAGTAGGCTCGACCTCCGATAATGCCAGAATCAACCCCGCAACTCCGCCAATACTCCTCTTCGGCCACTCCCTTGGCGGCCTTGTTACAGCCGGGAGCGCTACAACCCTCCTCACAGCCTCGCAGAAATCCAACAACCCGAATCCCACCCCAACACCACGCATAACGGGCCTCCTCCTGACAAGCCCCGTCCTCCCCTTTCCCAGCCAAAACCAGATGCACAGCCTCATATCCCACTTCGCATCTCTGCTCCTTCGCATTATCGCATTCTTCTTCCCGCACCGCGAAGTCCCCTCCTTACCAGGCTCAACCCCGCCACCACATGATACACTCCGCGGCGATCATGAGGCTGTGCGACTTGCGGGGGAAGATCAGATGCTTTTCCGCGGTGGGATCTCGTGGGTTGTTGCGGCGAGTGCGGTTGGGGTTGTTAGGGGAGTTTGGGGTGGTATTAGGGAGAGGTTGTGGGGGCAGAATGGTGGGGATGGGGATGGGGATGGGAGCGACACTGGGATGAACGTGCTTGTCCTGCATGGACGCTGGGATCCGTGGAGCGACTGGCGTGGGAGCTTGTCCTTTGTCGAGGGAATCCAGCGATTTCGAACTCAAGCCGCGTGCGCCAAGGGCGCGGGAATCGGAAAACAGGACGAAAGCGAGAGTGAAGTCTCCTCGACCAAGCTCGTTATTCTCGATACCCCATACCACGAGCTACTAAGCGCCGGAGGAAGCACAGGCGAGGAGGTTCTTAGGGTTATGCTGGAGTGGATCGAGGCCCGGATCGCCGATGCCGGCGCTAGCCCTAATTCGGGGGCAGATTGCGAGCCGGGGCAATAAACGCTCCGGGTGTATGTTTGCCTAGGTACGTCTGATCTACTTGGCATACCCCTCTCGCCTCGGAGGATGAGGATGGATCTGGTATAAATAATCAAATCCCATGCAGATAATATTCCGAGTCGACTCGGCCTGACTACAAAAGCACAAATGGCAGCAGCAATCCGCGACAGGGCCGTGTTGGTAGCGCTTGCTATAGTTACGGTGCCGGGAATTCTGGCCTCGCTGCTTGCTCGGAGGTTGTTCTCGCAGTCGGATATCCCGCTCAGGGAAGATCTCCGGCGGTCTCTTTTACGAGGGTATGATCAACAGATTCATTCTCATATCTGTACCCTGCCACCTATATCCTTCAAGTCCTAACGACACCACCAACCCACACAGCCTCTCAGCAGTCGTCCCCCTCGCCACAATAAAGCGCTACAACGCATCACCACGCAACAACACCCTGCTCAACTCCACGCGATTCTCTGAAATAAAACAGAACCTCTGCACGCCCGTCTCCACCGCTAAATTCACAGGAACCTGGATCCGCACCCCGTCTCCAGACAGAAACGACAGCGAAACCGCCTTCGTCCTCCTCTGGCTCCACGGCGGCGCATACTGCCTCGGCCACGCCCTCGGAAACAGCACAACGCTCCTCCGTGTCTCCGAGCGCATCGCGGAAAAAGCCCCCGATACCTCACTAGCCATCTTCTCGGTAGAGTACACGCTCGGTCCAGAAGCTAGATTCCCGACGCAGCAGCGCGAAGCCCTCGCCGCGTACCGGTATTTGTTAGACCGAGGAATCGCGCCAGAGAGGATTGTCGTTGGAGGGGTTTCGGCGGGTGGACACCTGGCGATTTCTTGTCTGCTGGCGGTAGCAGAGGAGGGTCTCGCAAAGCCGCACGGCGCATTCCTTCTCTGTCCGTGGGTCAATCTGCGGAACGCGTCGCCATCGTTTGAGACCAATCGGCATAGGGATATTCTGAGCAAGCGGCTTCTGGATCGGTGCGTGGAGGCCGTGGCGCCGGGTGCAGACTGCGAGCCCGACGTATCAAGCCTCTTTGATTTCACGACATTAGGATCACATCTAGGCGACGGGTCAAAAACCTGGGAGGATATCCTCCCCGCGCGGACATGGGTCAACGTCGGGAGCCACGATGTGTTCCTGCACGATATCCAGACATTCGTTCAGAATGCATCCGCTGACGGGGCGAGTATTGAGTTGCAGGTTACTCCCGGGATGGCGCATGCGTGGCAGTTCAAGCTGGACCGGCCTACGGAGCCGGAGTATTGTGGTCTGAGGCCCAGGGAGGATGTACCCGTGAGAGTCATGCGAGGGAGTGAGAATATTGCCGAGGGGCTTCTTAGGGTTTTGGGGTAGATGGTCGTATCTAGTGAGACATGTTGGCCAACCTGTGTGTATCTGCCTGAAAAGGGGAGTAAACAAGTTGTGATTATGATGAAAGGTGCTCCTTCTCGAGTACTGTAACGTAACTCACCGCAGCCATAATAAGTGCCCAAGAGAAACCAACTTCTCTCCTCCATTCTCCCCTATCGTCTCACCCCATCAGACAAAGACCACAATCCAAGACCAAAACCAACTCACCACAATTATGCTGCAAACCACATCTGCGCAAGCCATACCGGCCTCCCAGCCCCAACGTCCGGATAAGACCTCCATGACACGCCCAATCAACATCAAACGCCGCGTCCGCCCGCTCGCGGTATACATCGATCATATTGCCCAGCGCAAGCCCGCCAACAATGACAACGAGAACCGACGACATGGCGAGCCACGTATCGGTCCCCAGTTCAAAGAAGATTAACCCCTCTCTCGGGCGGCGCACGAGCTCGCGGGGCGATGGTCGCAACCGGTCATGGGGTCTGTCGACGAAGAGCTGACCTACGGAGGTGAGGACGGGCATGCCGGTGAGGGTTAAAAGGACAGACATGGAGGTAATGGCGCAGGCGTCTGCTATCGCCATTGTTCCGTCGAAGGGGGCGTCGACGTAGAGCCAGTTTCTGTTGCTGCAGAGTTGATTCGCGGAGCAGCTTGTTGTCCCGGGGCCGCTGAGGACGCGCGCTCTGTCGCAGTCGTCGCTTGGGTTTGGGCCGCGCATGCCGTAGCCGGAGATCCCTGGGTGGCTTCGCGCTTGGAGGGTTGGGCCAGGGTGTAGATCGTGGCGCTCCACTGACCAATTGTCAGCAGGTAGAGCCCCCACCGGGCGGCTTTGATCCGTTGCGGGTGTTGGGGCCGCGGACCTGTAGTTGCGGTTCCATCATGATGCTGATGCCGTCCTGGACGATGTTGGCGCGCAGCGCTGCTTCCATGTCCGCGCAGGTCGTTTCGGCGAAGATGGTCAGGTTTTTGTATCATTCTGAGAATCAAGTATTTTGTAGAGTGCATACTCGAGGCTGTCTGCAGGAAACGCAGTCTCTGTTGACCACGAACCTGACCGTGTAGGCGATGGAATCGATGAGCAGGCAGGTTAGAGCTATCGGCAGGGCATATTGAACTGCCAGGAATAAATACTTAGTCCACCGCGGAAAACTTGGGGAATTTGCATTCGATGCGGGGAGGGGGGCTAAACAGGGTCAGACTGGAGAGGTTCAGGACGTCTGGAGGTGGACCCACATCCAGCTTCAAGTCGCTGGCTGGAAGTCTCTCATGGTTATACGGCCGTGACTGGCCCAACATATCCACAACTTGTGAAGATGGCAACAGAGAATCTGAATCTGCGAATGCAAATATTGGTTGGGAAAAGTGGCGGGGCAGCCAAGTTCGCACTTCAGCCTTGCGCGGCACTTGGCGTGCCTTGGCCAATAGCGTGGAAAACAACGATTTGCACAATCATACCGGAGGGAAACACCTTGAGCAGGGTTAGCCACGACTAGCGGACTAATCGAAGACCGTGTGACGCTTTGCACCTGAATGACTGCCTATGCAGTATTTTCTCGCTCTGGTGGATAGTATACCAAGACCTATTTGAGTGCGGCACATCTGATCAGACTGCGAGGAGAGAGGGAGACCAGTAGGGATTGGTGATCCTAAAGCAGTAGACTCTGTACAGCAGCAACACACACGGAGATTCATGTTGAGAGCAAATTCTTCTAGAGCGTCAGCTATAAGCTGAAGACCTGTCTGAACCACCTAGAGTTAACTTCCCTCGGTGCAAAGGCAAGTATTTCAGAGCCCATAGTCTCCCTTATCTCTCTCCCTCATCCCCCTCTTACTCCAAGCCCAACTCGATAAAAGCCATATTACTCCCAACCGGCTGCCTGATTGCCCTAACCGCCAACCCGCCCTCAACCCTCGCAAACATCTGCCTCCAATCCTCCAATGCCCGCTCTCCGGCATTGAAATTCTGCAGCATTGTCAAATCCTGCGCCCGGAACAACCTTTCCTTAGCCAGCGGTACAGACCCCGGATCCGGCAACAGCGAGTCCATGACTATGATCCGGGAGTCCTTTTCGAGGGCTGGGACGAGGTGCGAGAGGATATTGATGGCGTCGTCCGTCGGCCAATCGTGCAGAATCATGCGGAGGAAGTAGACCGCAGCGCCACGGATTGGTTGTGGGGTGAGGAAGCTGTGTGCCAGGTAGGTTATTCGGGAGGCTAGGGCTGTGCTGTCGGAGAGGGAGGCGAGGTGGGAAGGTGCGTTGTCGATAACCTCGGGAAGGTCTTGCACGATAAATTTCAATGAGGGGAATTCACGGGCAAGCGCAATGGAGACGTGCCCCGTTGAGCCGCCGACCTTGACAACGATCAGTGGGATGCATATGAAGAATCAGAGGGCGGGAACGTACATCGACGACTGTGGCCTCACCAAGACTAGCCCAGTCAAAGCCGGCAATGGTGTGCTTGAGGTCGTGTTTTTGCAAAGACGAAACGGCTTTCATGAGACTCTGGAAAAGCGCCTTCCGCTCGGCAAGTTGCGCCAGGTGGTCGAAGAATGGAAGCTCGGTATCATTCGCAGAGTTGTACGACGTGTGTATCCGACTCAGGCTCCGAGGCCATTTCGTCTGAGCAGCAACCATCGCCGCCGCTGCTGGCACAGAGACGTCGCAGACCCAGGCGGCCCATGTCCGGTTGGGCTCGCTGTTGCGGATATAGAGAGAGGTAGCGGAGTGAGAGACTTGTTGCGGGGTGGGCTCTTCGAAGAGTCCCGCGGTTATCGCCATACGAATGATGCTCTTCGCATGGGCGACAGCGACGTTGGCTTTGCCAGCTAGCTCGGGGTAGCTAATGGAACCCTCGGCGGGGACTAGGTCGAAGATTTGAAAATGCCAGAGCCATTGGAGGGTTGCAATGTCTTCGTACTGCTACCAGTCAACAAAGTATATCCTTCAAAGTTCGAAATCAAAACATACCGCAGTCCGCGCTTGGCTTATGTGATCGCTTGGCCCGGCAGCAAGACGGAAGAGGCGGAGGGCGGCGTCCATGATCTGCTCGCGAGCATTCTGGACCTCTAGCGGGGCATCATTCGGAAGAACAACCGGTGGGGTATTCTTATCAAAGGATGGATGGGGTAGCCCTGAGGTATCAAGGTAATCATGAAGGGCTCTGACGTCCTGAAGTAGCTTTGTGACAATGTCCTCCATTGTGGAGGCACCTCCGCTGATTGTCATCTTTGACTGATCTGAATCGATGCTTCCTTCCATCGGGGCAGGCCGAGCAATAAGTATGCCCAAGGGCGGAAAATAACGGAAGGGCTAAGGGGAGTCAGACTCCATTAGGCAAGCGATTGGACTGTGCAGGGATGAGATATCGGATGCCGAAGTGTAGCATTCCTGGCAGCATTGTTGGGCCTCTCTGCGGGACAGAAAAAGCAAAGCCACCGGAGTCAGCTAGGCTATACCGAGCTGCGTATTATTATTCCGAAGAGAAGTAGAGTGGCGTATCTTTCGGCGGATTCGCTGAAATGCCGCAGTTGACTGAATACCACATGTTCACGATGTATATAGCATCGGCATAATCGGCCACAAGCTGGCCATGTAGGATCCGCTCTGGCGTTTCTATGCCTCACGCGAGATCAGGCCAAATAACCAAAGGCATGATAGTCTAACTAGTTGTCGAAGCTCGTGTCGAAATGCATACAGGCACTCTCAAATTCTGTCTAAAAATATTCCAGATTTTATCCAGGAGCGTGATTTGGAATTGACGCTCCCTCGGGTTCGTGGCCTTGGATGCTGATGGCAATTCCAGGGGAATCGTTGACGACCTCCGAGGATGGTCTCATGCCTCTGTTCTCAGGTCGCTCTGGTCTTCCAGACTTGATAATTAACTTCAACCTGTCGCAAGCTTGGCCACACTGCACGTGTTCGTCCAGTGCTGGCTGAGCCAGTCAAGTACAGTGCAGCAACGGCAAAGGTCACGATATGTGGCGTCTATATAGCGCGGCTCGTCTCGCCAATCACGGTATAACAATGTCGTTGACATGGACATTAAAAACGGTAGCAGAGGCAGTGGTGGCAGCCTTTTGGGTTCCTTGCGTGTGAATATGGCGGTGATACGATCTGCTGAAAGAAGGCGTCGGGTGTACTGCACGCTGCTTGGGACGATGAGGGCAGTAAAATTGTTGGCTGCTGCAATCAGGGCGATGCATATTCCCCCGCGGAAGGATATTGAGCGACAGTCACTTTGCCGTGGGCACGCGCTGCATATCCGATTTTCCTATCCTGACATCGGTTCTGCTTCTCCGATCCTCCGTGTTTCACCAACCGGGAATTGACAGTCAGAACCGGGAGGTACACGATGGCAGTCAGCCATTGCTACTGTGATATGTCAGTAGACACCCAGGACACTTACTGATAGGAGAGACAACTTACCCGGTTGCAGTTGCCCTGTAGGTTCGAGTCTTCAATAATCCCCGTGATGGAAGCAAAGAAAATGCCCCTCTATCCAAGACCCGGATCAGATATGCCACCATCACCACGGCCAAAGCGCGCTTGTCGATCATTCGTTTCAATCGCTTACTGGTAGTCTCGTCAACCTCGATAGCAGTGTAGGTGGCATATTTTGCGACTTCCTTGTCAAAGGAGGCGTGGTCCGTCTGGGTAGGATGTGATGACTTTACCCACCATCCGAGGGTTACAGGCTAAGATATGCATATGTAGTACACACCCTAGACACAGCCCCCGCCGCCCTAAGTGACTAACGGAAACAAGTTCCCGTTGCTGCAGGTGTTGTGTAATGCTTGGTGGAGGCTTACGTTCGTCGAGACCTACTTTTAGAGTATAAATATTGTAACCTCCTTTCCTCATCACCCACACACGAGAGACCACTTCAGCCAAAGCTTTTACTTCAACCACGATGCCCCTCGACACAATTTACCTGGTCCGCCACGGCGTAAGTAGCTCCCTCTGCTACACACGCCACTGTGCTTTCTTTCTACTCTTTTCTGGGTCGCAATACTTATACTGACGCTCAATCCAGAACCGTAACAACTGGACCATCGACCTCGAGAACAACACCTACATCCCCGAACTCCCAACGCCAACAGGAAACCCTGCGGATCCAACCCTGAACGCGAGCGGGATCAAACAGTCGCATGAGCTTGCAGAGTATATTTCCGGTGAGGGGTTCGAGCCGAAGCCGTCCTTTGTGTATTCGAGTCCGTTCTATCGCTGCGTGCAGACGATTCAACCGGTTGTTGAGGCGCTTAATACGAAGGGTGCGGAGGGGAGGGATTTGGACGTCAGGGTTGAGAATGGACTTGGGTATGTCATTGACTGTCCTTATTCTCCTTCCTTATTGCTGCTTGGGATTGAGAGAATTGGTTAGCACTGGTTAATCGCTTGCGCAGAGAATGGTTCGGCGGCATCCCCTTCACCCCACCAGCGCCCTCCACAGCATCTACCCTCCGTACACACTTCCCAACATGTCTCCGCGCAGACCCCGAAAAACATTATACATCCTTTGTAACCCCACCGGGCCGCGGTGAAACACTTACCCAACTCCACGACCGCGTCGCTACAGCTTTATCCGCCATAATCGCGTATGCGGACGCTGAAATCACCGCAATGGAAGACAAGCTCCCACCGGATACCCCACGCACGAGAAAAGCGATCCTGATCTCCTCGCATGCGGCGCCGATGATTGCTATGGGTCGGGCATTGACGGGGCAGATGCCGCAGGTCTTCAGTGAGAAGGATTTCTTTGTTTTCACGGCGGGGTTGAGCACGTTTGTGCGGCGGGGATCAGGGCCGGGGTCGGCGTTTGAGGGAGGTAACGTGCCTGATTGGAAGGGTGGGAAGGGGGTTGGAGGCGGGTGGGACTGTGTCAAGAACGGTGACACAAGTTTTCTGAGTGAGGGGGCGGCGAGTGGATGGTGAGTTCTTCCGATTTGTTTCTCACTGGTGTAGCTCGGGGTTACTGTGCTGACTGACGGTTGCTTAATTTAGGCACTTTGACGGCGAGTCGTCATTTGATACGTCGACGACGATGGTGAAGGCGACCGATGTGGATGTGACCGCGACGGTTACGACGGTTGTTATCGTTTAGTATAGTTCTGTCCGTACTTCTCGGCCGCTAGGCAGACGAGTTTGGTTTCGGATATTGGTGGAATGTAGCCTGTGTAGTCAGGTATTTAGTTTCTCATTTTTAGGAGCAGATAGCTCGGGTTGGATTGGAGTAGCTGCCCGGTGAAATGAAGACCAATCTCGAGCAGCAAACCCCGGCAATCATACGAGGGACAAGTGATACTCAGTTTCTTGGAGTAGATTAGCACATAAGCTACGCTAAGCCAACTAGTGGAATGCTTACCCCAATGATATCTCTTGGCCTGTTTCTCCCATGCTATCCGGCATTCCTTCTGCCTTCATCTCGCTTCCAGTCGCCAGTCGTGCGTCTCAATCCTCCAGCTAGTCTCCAAATGTGGCGTCTAGGCTGAGTCTCATATGCTCTGCCCTACGGAATCCTGTTTCCGAGTCGCCTTCTTCATTGCAGCATGCTGGCACACGAGCAGTTGCCGCTTGCAGAAAATCTGGGGACGTGGAGTATGGAGACACTCTCCAGATGAGAGAGCTGGGGTAGATAGAGTCTCCACTATAAAAGTCATCAAGTTCCCACGCAACCTAGAAAGATAATCTGGGGTATTTCAGCAGTAGCACACACCACACACCGTATTACCTCCTACAAACCCCGACAATGACATCCCACGCCGGGCCAGACAATGCCACCGACATCGCCCCAGCCGAACGCCCCGCCGACCATGCCGTCGAGGACCTCGCAGCCGTAAAGCGTGACGCCGTGACGATAGCCAATGCGAAAAGAGCCACTGAGAACGAACACAACATGAGCGTTTTGGACTGCGTGAAGCTCTATCCCAAGGCCATTGGCTGGAGCGTTGTCATCTCCACATGCATCGTGATGGAGGCATACGACGTCAGCCTGCTCTCGAACTTTTACGCCTTTGCGCAGTTCAATGAGAAATATGGTCGACAGCTCCCTGACGGGTCGTACCAGGTCTCTGCACCGTGGCAGGCGGCGTTGAGCAATGGGGTCAATGTTGGAGAGATCATAGGGTTATTGTTGAACGGGTTGATCTCCGAGCGTATCGGGTATAGGTACACCGTTATGATATTTTTGACCATGCTTATCGGGTTTATTGCAATATTCTTCACCGCGCCGAATGTCAAGGTTCTGCTTGTCGCTGAGATTTTATGTGGCATTCCCTGGGGTGTGTTTCAGACCCTAACTGTGAGCTATGCCGCAGAGGTATGCCCCGTCGCGCTGAGAGGGTACCTGACGACATATGTGAACTTCTGTTGGGGGCTCGGCCACACTGTTGCCCTGGGAGTGATTCGGGGTATGCTGCATCGACACGATGAGTGGGCATATAGGATCCCGTATGCGTTGCAGTGGATGTGGCCCGTGCCCCTACTGGTTGCTATCGCATTTGCACCGGACTCACCATGGTGGCTGGTGCGGAAAGGAAGACTCGAGGAGGCAAAGAGAGCACTTCTCCGGCTTACACGGCAAGACCAACGGGAGCACACAGGGTTCGACGCCGATGAGACCGTGTCCATGATGGTGCACACGAATGCGCTAGAGAACTCCATTACTCAGGGCGCGACATACCTCGATTGCTTTAGAGGCACAGACCGGCGCCGCACAGAGATCGTGTGTATGGTCTGGGCGATCCAGAATCTAAGTGGCAATTCGTTCTCGAATTACTCGACGTACTTCCTCGAACAAGCGGGCCTAGATGCGGACAACTCATACAATTTTGCTATCGGCCAGTACGGTATCAATATGGCCGGCGTGCTAGGCGCGTGGTTTCTCATGTCCCTCGGCGTTGGTCGGCGGACACTATACCTCTTCGGCCTATGCGGTCTCTTCACCATGCTCCTGATAATGGGATTCCTGGGCCTTGTGCCAGACACACACAAGCGCGAGGCATCTCTCGCTACAGGCAGTTTTATGCTAGGCTGGGCAGCCTGCTACCAACTCTCTGTGGGCACGGTTTGCTACTCACTAGTAGCAGAGCTCCCAACGCGCAGACTGCAAATAAAAACGGTGGTTTTAGGTCGAGCACTCTTCATCACGGTCAATATCGTCTGCAGTGTACTGACGCCATACATGCTTAATCCGACAGCGTGGAACTGGCGCAATTTTGCAGGGTTTTTCTGGGCTGCGAGCTGTGGGTTGTGCATTGTATACGTGTTCTTCAGAGTGCCGGAGCCGTCAGGGAGGACCTTTGCCGAGCTGGATGTTTTGTTTGAGCGAGGGGTTAGTGCAAGGAAGTTTTCAGCTACTGAGGTGGATGTTTTTGGTGATGGAAATGAGAGGCGTGGGGAAGATATTGGTCACAATGGGGAGAAGGAGGAAGTTGTTCACGAAGAGTTGATAGCGGCTTGATGCCCTGTAGCAAATTAGGGTAGCTATGTATGTACCCACAAAGGTATAGGACTGAAACTAGGCAGGCGAAGACAACCGTACCTAGATTTTACCGTTTAACCATGGATCCTGGAGCAGCTCTTTCGCGGTCTTTCTATCTTCAGGTCGCCACTGAAGCATTCCCCTCATGAAATCCATGAACATCTCTTTATCCCTTCCTTCCAGGAACTCCTCCGAACTCTCGAGGCTTATGTCTCTCGGTATCTCGATGTCCTGCTTCCACTTTCCCGTAAATCTTGCTGTAAGCAGTCTGATTCATATGGTAAATTCATCGGATCCAGATTGAGATACTTACCATCTTCAGTAGAAAAATAAGGACTTCTCGTTCCCCGGCTGATTAAATCCAAAGGGGGTGGTCCGAGGATTCCGATCATCTCGGCCAAATGCGCGCGCGTGGTATGCCCCCTCCCATCGGGGTCGTTGCCGTAGAAAAAGTGTCTATCTTCAAAAAAGATCCCAGATCTGCGTTGAATTTCCAAACAATTAGTAGTGGGTAGCGATGAGCGAGGGCGAAAGAAGCATCAAAAGCTTGGTAATAAGAGCAAACAAGCATACCATAACGCCGACACTCCACATGTCAATTGGGTAACTCCAATCCGCTTTCAACATCACTTCTGGTGATCTATAAACGTTCGGCTGCGTGTTGTGCTTTTGTTTCTCGTCGCCTCGTACAGCAGAACCGAAATCGCTCAAGATTGCGCGGCCAAAAGATTCGGGTACGTCAAACTGTCGAGATGCATATACTGGCGCGCCATCAATGAATTTCCGGGCCAAAGGGTACTCCAGCTCTGCTTTGGTAAGGCTTTCAAGTTTGCTTTATTTGCAATCTCTTGGAGAACGTTGTCGCCCTTAATGTCTAGAGGATGGAAATGAGTACACAAGTCATCCTCATCTTACCTGTATGCACCAGCTTGCACTCAGTGTGAAGATAGTCCAATGCAACAAACACCTACTTGAGACCGGCCTTGGAGAGACCTTCGATAGAACGATGAGTTGGGTTTCTGTACTTTGATTCGCTGAAGCTTTCCCACATCAGTTTCTGGACAAGACACTGGTGGTCGCCGCCTGACGAGAAATGGTGAACGTGTCAAGTGCTGTTCTCACATGCCAGGAGCCACGATGCCATGATTTCCGCTGACTCAGTTGCCTGTAGATCTTGAACTCTTCGTGATAATCTTCGTCACGTGTATAGGCTTTCAATGTCACATATTGGTGGCCTTTAACTTTAGGTGATCGTTAAACATGTAGAGCCAGCATCACTTACTCAAGATCACGAGCAGGCCACGCTGTAGGGGTAACGCCAAATCCCAACTTACCAATGACCTGGTACTTGGAGCTATCGACATCGCCAATGTTTACTGGATAATAGTGTCCCTTTCTGAATAATTCAAAGCGCTCTTCTTCGAGGATCTCGGACGCGCTAATAGTTTTGAAGTTGGAGTTAGTAAACTTGAATGGGGCCAATGGAGGTCTTTTGAACGCGTTTCTGGCCCATTTTAGGAGAGTCATCACGGTGCCATATGGATGAGGTGCAGGCGTGAAGAGTAAAGTAGAAAGCTGTTCTCGTGACTTAAAGTCAATTGATAGATATGATGAGCAATAGACGGTAGATTGGTTGACAAGGCTTGCGTAGGCTCAATTTAGAGAAAAATTGGTTCAGAGTGTTGAGAACACGACATTGCTGAATCTTTAATGTTTTGAGGAATATATATCGGAAATGTCACGTGGTTTATAGCTCCGGAGACTGAGAGGCTGCGAATAGCTTCAAGCCATCGCAACTCCAATCTATTCTCAGCTCGCCAGCACAAAAATCCTATCACGGAAGTCCATTTCCACACCATAACTTTATCGCCATCGCGATCTTCAAAATCAAGCTTCGACCACGATAATTGGCCAAACAAGCCGGTTCCTTCTCCCCGCAATGACCCACGATCCCGAGCAACGCTAATCCATCCCACGATCCACTCTGGCGCGCATCACCAACGTCACCTCCTTTTCCGCTGCAGAAAAGCAGAAAGCAACAACATCCTAACAAGCTGGATCCGACCCGAACCGACATGAACCCGCAAACCCTCATCTCAGTCGGCTTCGCAATCGCAGCCGTCTTCCTCTTCTGGACCCTCTCCTCCACCACGACGTCGCCGTTCGCCCGCGCATTCCCGCGAATCTCCAACAAGCGAATATGTCTCCTTATTGCGCACCCGGACGACGAGGCGATGTTTTTCGCGCCAACGCTCCTTGCGCTTACAAAGCCAGAGCTTGGGAATCATGTTAAGATTCTGTGTCTTAGTAGCGGTACGCCCTTTGGCATCCTTCTTCGGGCTGTGAACCAAAGCGACGAAGCTAATATGGTCAATTGGATAACACAGGTGACGCCGACGGCCTCGGCCACATCCGCAAAAACGAACTTACAAAGTCCGCACTACGCCTTGGGATCCGCGCGCCCTCCGACGTGCTTGTCCTCGACGAAGACCGGTTCCGCGACAGCATCACAACAGAGTGGGCGAGGAGCGACGTCGCGGCGCTCCTAGCCTCGACCTTCGCACCGGACTCCAAGACCAACACCACCAGCACGAAGCGAAACAAAGCAAGCAGCACTACTGGCCCCTCCGCAACAATCGATATCCTCCTCACCTTCGACGCCTCGGGAGTAAGCAACCACCCGAACCACCGCTCCCTCTACCACGGCGCTCTCCACTTCCTGCATAACCTCACAAAGGCACACCCCGGGTACGCGTCGCCCGTCGCCCTCTACACGCTTACAACCACGAATCTGCTGCGGAAGTACATGGGGATCCTGGATGCGCCGGTGACGATGGTGTCGGGGGTGTTTGAGGGGTTGTTTTCGACATCCAAAGGGAAGAGGGCTGGAGCTGGGGCCGGGAAGGATGGGTTTCCTGCGCGGTTGCTGTATGTTAGCTCGGTGGGGGAGTGGATGACGGCGCAGGCGGCCATGGTCAAGGCACATCAGAGCCAGATGGTGTGGTTTCGGTGGGGGTGGATTTCGATTGGCAGGTATATGGCTGTTAATGATTTGCGGAGGGAGGGGTGATATCTTGAAGTGTTGAATGGGCAATATGGGGATGTATAACATATAGATTGGTAGGTATACATAGAGGCAGCGTTAACTTCAGATATGAAAGGGTCAATACTACAGATTCACGGAGTAGTGGTACACGATATCAAAAAATACTGGACATCCATAATTCGACACAAACAACGAGACTGAGATCTAACTCTAACAAATTCATCGCTAAGATCGCTAGTTGCATAACACGGTCACGCGATGGGTATCATCAAGCAGCATCAAACATACAATTGTCACATTAACAAGACGTGTGGAGAACCGTAGCCCTGGTTGTGGCAAGAAAGAATGGGAGGACAATCATTCGTAGGCGAGTTCTGGGCGGTTGATATACCCAAATGCATGTTCGAACCAAATCTCCTTCCTCTCACGCGCTTCTAGTTCAGCCTTCGAAACTAGGTTTTTGAACTCCTCGTCATCACAGGGCTCTCTATATGTGGGCTTCACCTCAGACTCATCTTCAAAAATCACCTCTTGGCTGAGTTCCATTTGTTCGTATTCCTCTTCGAGTTCCATCTCTGAAGGATGGATGTCGTCAGAGAGGCGAACCGGCTGGATAAGGAGTTTGAGCAGCGAGTGATTTTGCTCCTCAGTAGACATGCGATCTCGGTATTTAGCCCAGATGAAATCATCGTCGACAGTATCCGAGCCAGGTGTAGGAGCTATGGCCTCTATAGGTCGGCGGACTTGAACCTTGTCGTGAGAGGCGAGTCGTGAATGCCGGCCAAACAATGTATTTCCGCGTATTTTGACTGTGCCAGCTGGGGTCTCATAAGTAAAGTACTCTGGGAGGAAGTCTCTCCATTCCTCGAGAATTCGCGGGGCCACGACGCGTGCCCAATACCAGGGATTTTCCGTTTTGTGATGGCGCGGTCGATGGCACAATCGAGCCAACCTTTCTATTATGGTTGTTTGCTGAACACAGCGCAGTCGAATTATGTCGTAGGCGCGGACGGCTTCAGCAAAACCTCGCGAGCGTAGAATATCAGGATTTATCCGCGCGTCGCTGGACTCGAGTGGTGGCAGATAAGATTCGACCACCTCCCTTGCATGCTTCCTCTTTCGTCTTGTTTCTTCAAGCATCTCGTATGCTAGCATCATGTGGGTCTTTAAATTTTGAAGATTACCCATATTCCAAGCCGATTTGGCGAAAAACCAATGCATGTCGAACGTGGGTTTGGTTTTGAACGGGCCCTTAGTGATTGTCTCGTAGATTGATCTGATGAAACCGTAGGAGACTGTGCCGAACCGCAGTGTTCTTCCAATGCGACCGTGTCGGCGAACCGACAAGATATACGATCTCTTGAGCAGTTCGATCCAAACTGACTCTGGAATCTCAATGCCGTAAGAGTTCGAAACCTGGTCAAGAACCCTCAGGGCACCAGGAATATCATTGCTCGTGCCAAATGCGTGAGTTACGGCCCACAGGAGACGACTCGTCGGGTACACTGGTGACGAAGGATGGATTGGGACGATGGGCTTGCGGTCTCCATTCTCCAGTTCACGGACGTCGACATTCCAGACGTCGTACAAGAACTTCCACATGCCCGGGGTCCACCCCGTTCGAGAAACTGCTAGAAAGACGTTTATCATCGTCCTCTCATCAGGCTCAAGCCCTACCTCTAGCATCCTTTCACAAATGAGACGTATTTCCCTTTTCAAGCTTCGGGGTCCGGTTCCATAGTTGTTCCAGCCCTCATTACTAGCATCCCTACGTCTGTAATAGGCCCAGGACGTCATCCGCATACGGTATTGCTCTAGACCAGCGTGGCATCCATTCCAGATCTTAGATTCCATATAGTGGTTGTAACACGTGAGATCCGGGGAAACGCTGGCTTTGGACATGGAATGCCATATATATTCTGCCATCAGCCCATCACCAATAGATTGGGCGCAATCAAGAAGGTGGGTGTACTCGGCAAGGCTTGTTGGGTGACCTGCCAACTGTCGCATTCGTATGATGGTAGAAAGATTTGTGGCAAACTCGTCGTAGATAACCTGAATCGCTGTGCATCGCTTGGTTCTGGCCACCCTGGGAGACAATAGTTCGTGAAGCTCTTTGTAGGGCTCAATAAAATACGAAGGGGAAAGCAGGCGAAAGGCCTCGACAAAGACGCCCTGTGGTAGCTGGGCGACTATTTCATGATAGTCAGGATTTAAGAAGGCCTCCATGACCAGATCGGGCTGAGCAGCCGCTAGAATAGAATGAAACTCTTGTTTGAGAGTAGCAGTCCGCGCGGGGTCGCTGTGGAATTCCTGGCGACGGACTCGAGGGCTTTCGATAGCTGCAGGCTTGCTGCCAGCAAGCGAACCTTTCGTTGTAATCCATCGCGCGAAACGGCGCGTAGAACCAGCGACCGGATGCAGCTGATGGAAGCGAGTATTGCTGACAGGGAGACACGAGGGGCTGAGAAGGTGAGAGGTAACACCCTCGCATCGACGTACAATGACCCGCATCGAGAATTGCTTGCTAAAGACAGCAGAACGCTGGGGGGGAGGGAAAGAGAGGAAACAGAAGGAGACATGGTGAGGAGAAAGAAGAGGGGGAGCCGGGCATCCATGCTGCTTATTATACGGTATTAATGGCGACTGGACTGCACGCGGAGAAATATCAATTGGCAGCGCTTTGTCCTTCAATAATGTCACAGTGTTACTCTGCCTCTGAGAGTCTGGGGAAACTGAGGGGGTTTGCGCTAACGGTCTTGGCGGAGGATCCTTTTTTGCTCTGGCCTCGCTCCCTCAGTCCCTCACCAGTCGCCTCGTCATTGACATCCATTCCATTCCACGCTCTGCTTCGCAATGGCCGATACTGAGGATGCCGGTTCCGCGTCTGTCTCCGAACCTTTAGACCTTGTCCGCCTCTCCCTCGACGAGATTGTTTTTGTCAAGCTACGAGGTGATCGCGAGCTCAAGGGCCGTCTTCACGTGGGTCTCCCCTTGCAGCTAAGCTCTTGAAGCTGCTACAGAAAGACGATAAGTCACTAATCAATGTCTTCTTTACTCTCTAGGCTTACGATAGTCACTGCAACCTGGTGCTGGGCGACGTTGAGGAGACAATTTACGTGGTGGAGGATGACGAGAACGACCAGGAGACCATCCGAGTACGACCTCTTGATTCCACAACAAACATAGCTACCGCTAATCAGTCTTTACTCTTTACCTTTTTAGACGATCAAAAAACAAGAGGAAATGCTCTTTGTTCGAGGTGCGCCGTCATAATACAGAAAGTCAGGTTCATTGGCTAACACAGCGACGAAGGCGACTCGGTTGTTCTGATTTCCCCCCAAGCGTGACCGACTGGAAGTTAGATATGAAGGGATATGATATGCCTGGAACAAGCGCTGGCTATGCGGGGCTTGCTTTGCTGCAAGATGACTCCGATTTCCACGAGCAATGATCATGGGACCACGAATCGTGATGACCACGCAAGGCGACGGGCCGCCGGACGCGATCGCCGGCGCCTCTAGACTCATTTGTTTTCATGTCGCGTTCTTGACCAAATCGGACTCGGGGACCTCCAGAGGCTTTGTCCGAGACGACCGCCGAATCAACTAGCAGAGGTTTCGTCCCAGGGGACTTAATCCATAGAGCGTAATGAATAGAATGTCAAGCTGGACCGATTGTAACTGCACAGCCTCTTTTGACTCACGTTTCAGGAGCGTGAAAGTGGTGCGTTGTGACAGCGCCTGGAGCCAGACGGGTATGACTCAAATACGCAATGACTCGGTTGCTATCGATAAAGCTTTCCCGACCCTCCTCATCCTGCTCCCTATTTATCCTTCTACCCCGTCACTATTAGCTCTACAACTGCATCCAAATCACTTCCATCATATCTTTACTCAAATTATAGACAGTCACACTCCTGTCAGTGGAGAATGATCGTACGAATACGTGTCTGAACGCGCCACAGGCGACTTTCCTATCCGACCGTCTTAGTTTAGCACCATCAACGCTCTTAGTGAATCACCATTACTCCGTACCTCGTCTGTTATCTCTACCAGATCCTACCAACGTCCCAGGAAGACCAGCGCGGATAATGAGAACGCCTGGCGCGAAATCAACCCCCGAGGACCGACGAAGAGGCGAGGTCGTGAGTCGCACTCCTTCTCCGTTGCCCCTCATTCATCCTATCCCCGCCCTTCCGCTAACCACTGTATTGGCGCCAGGCGCTCAGCGAGTTTGCTGAATACGCAGACAAGCAGCAGTCGCGCCGCTCCGCCCACCAGGTGCCTCCCGAAAATGGCACAAGCGACAAATCCGCTGCCCATGAGGATCATGCGGAATTGGACATCCTTGACCAGCTGGGTCTCTCCGATGACCCGAAAACCGTGAAGTTGAAGGACCTCCTGCTTAGTCCCGAGGACAAAGTCGAAGAGAATACAAAGGTTCTGGCGGAAATCCTGCAAAATCGGATTGATGAAGGTCATGGAGAGACTGTCTTTGACCTTGGTCTGGAGGATGGTGGAGAGTCCATGTCCCTCTCTCTCGACGAGTGGAACAAGGCGCTCCAGCGGCTCCGTGATACGGCAGACACCCTCGCGGCGCATTGCCGTATTCTGCTTACCTACAATGTCGGAGGCCCCGACGAGTCGCGCGTCCCGAATGATCGAGTAAAGGGTGCGTGGGGTAAGGTCCTGGTTCGACAGCCTGCTGAGACGGTGGAGGAAATGGCTGAGATTCGTGTCGCCGTCGTGGGAAATGTCGATGCGGGAAAAAGTACCATGCTTGGTGTTCTCGTGAAAGGGGGCCTGGATGATGGTCGTGGAAAGGCTCGAGTGAATCTGTTCCGCCATAAACACGAAATTGAGAGCGGACGAACGAGCTCCGTCGGTATGGAAATCATGGGCTTTGATGGTCAAGGTGAAGTCGTGAGCAGCTCTCAGGGCCGCAAACTATCCTGGGAGGAAATCGGTAAACGGTCCGCTAAGGTTATTTCCTTCTCCGATCTAGCCGGCCACGAGCGTTACCTGCGAACGACAGTCTTTGGAATGCTTAGCAGCAGCCCCAACTACTGCCTCCTGATGGTTGCAGCCAATAATGGGCTCATCGGCATGAGCAAAGAGCATCTGGGTATAGCTCTTGCTTTGAACGTGCCGGTGATGGTAATCATCACCAAGATAGACATCTGCCCTCCACAGATCTTGCAGGAGACAATTTCCCAGCTGACCAAGATTCTCAAGTCGCCTGGAGCGCGCAAGATACCTATATTCGTCAAGAATATGGAAGAGACCATCAACACTGCGGCGCAGTTTGTCTCTCAGCGGATATGCCCCATCTTCCAGGTTTCCAACGTCACTGGTGACAATCTCGAGTTGGTTCGCACGTTCTTGAATATTCTTCCCTATCGCGGCCAGTACAACCCCGATGCACCATTCGAGTTCTTGGTCAATGACACGTTCTCCGTGCCTCATGTCGGTACAGTCGTCTCGGGTGTGGCCAAGTCCGGGGTGATACATGCAGGTGACACAGTCCTGGTTGGGCCTGACTCCCTTGGCCAGTTCACAACGACGACTATCAAGTCCATTGAGCGCAAGCGTATTCAAGTGAATGCCTGCTTCGCTGGACAATCTGGCTCGTTTGCGCTAAAGCGAGTGCGTCGGAAAGAAGTTCGCAAAGGCATGGTTGTTCTTAAGAAGCTTGAACAGCCTCCAAAGGTCTTCAAGGAGTTTGTCGCAGAGGGTATGATCCTATGTCTTTTTTTATAGATCCTTACTAACTTATCTAGTTCTTATCCTGTCCCACGCGACAACCATTAAACCTAGGTATCAAGCGATGCTTCACGTCGGGGCAGTGAGCCAAACATGCTCCGTCATAGACATTGATCGCCCCTACATAAGAACGGGCGATCGTGCTCTTGTTGCTTTCCGATTCATGCAACGCCCTGAGTTCCTCGCTCCTGGCGATCGAGTACTTTTCCGGGAGGGCAAGACCAAGGGCTTGGGCATTGTCAAGAGTGTTGGATACGATCCGAGCAACCCATTGAACCCCGAAATGAAGAAAGAATTTGAGCGGAAAGAAACGGGTTGAACTCACTACCTTCTCTAGATCTCTTACGTTTTTACGGCTTAGTTGGTTTCCCAAGCACAGCGTTACAGGGTCTGGAATCATGCGTTTCCTATATTTGCTGTCTTCGTTATATTCTTTCTTAGTTCCAAGAGTGCTTTGGCTCAATCAAAGAAACTCAATTTGAGTCATTTCTCTAGTTCGAGTCATACGAGTCTTCTGTATACTCCGTCCTACATACAACATGGAAGCGGGGCGTGGCTGATACCCCCGCTATGTGGCGCAAACAGCCACTCCTGACTCATTCTGGAAAGAGAAAAAACTTTTTCCCGTGCATTTGTCCAGTAGTGCCCCCCATTTTCGTGGCCATCGTTATTCATGCGGTTTTTCTGGGCCTCTTCAGTCAAGGCATTTTGCGATCCCCTCCCGTGCGCCCTTCGGAGAACCCCTATACGCGCTTCTTGGGAATTCCGGGCCACCAGCGTTCTTTACCACCCCTCTCGCTCCTTCACTTCCCAATTCCCACCCGACGAATCAATAGACATGGCGGCGAAAGAGGGGAAGTCAAATAAATTGAGCTTCCAGCTCAAGACGCCG
Source organism: Aspergillus pseudodeflectus (assembly GCF_044049435.1). Taxonomy (NCBI): domain Eukaryota; kingdom Fungi; phylum Ascomycota; class Eurotiomycetes; order Eurotiales; family Aspergillaceae; genus Aspergillus; species Aspergillus pseudodeflectus. The sequence goes on along the minus strand of NW_027263800.1, from coordinate 464,314 downwards.
AAGGGCACGAGGGACTGTACGTTGACCAGCCAGCACAACACCATACGGCATGACCACTTAACTGATACGTTTTTCTTCCTATCTAGGGATGGGCACTGATATGATCCTCCGGTAAACACCCCCGCTTTGCGAAACCGTGCCTTACTACATTATCGCTTGCCCCTCCGCCCACTTACACTTTGCGTGCAGTGAACAGATCTTCAGCGCCATCACCGAAGTCTTTAAGCGCCACGGCGGAACTCAGCTCGATACCCCAGTCTTTGAACTCAAGGAAATCCTCGCCGGCAAATACGGCGAGGACTCTCGTCTTATCTATGACCTCGCCGACCAGGGCGGAGAGGACTGTGCCCTTCGATATGACCTGACGGTCCCGTTTGCCCGGTGGCTGGCTATGAACACAACCGTCCAGCACATTAAGCGTTTTCACATTGCCAAGGTGTACCGACGAGATCAGCCGGTGCGTACCCCTCCCTGTCTTTGCCATGCCATGCATGCGGGACTGATATGAATATGTCATAGGCCGTTGCCAAGGGCCGGATGCGAGAGTTCTACCAATGCGATTTCGATATTGCCGGTACCTACGATGCGATGATTCCCGATGCGGAGGTCCTGCGGATAGTGGTGGAGGTGTTTGAGGCGCTGAAAATGCGTGACTATATTACGATTAAGCTCAACCACCGGAAGATCCTGGATGGATTGTTCGCGGCATGCGGCGTCCCTGAGGATAAGATTCGATCAATAAGTTCTGCGGTGGACAAGCTTGATAAGGTATTTTTGGGCTTTTCCAATGTGTGAGAACTGAGCTAATGTGTTTAGCTCCCTTGGGACCAAGTCAAGCTCGAAATGGAAGAAAAGGGACTCGAGTCTGAGGTCGCTGATAAAGTTGGAGAATACGTGAAGCTCAGCGGTGGCCGTGAGATTCTGGAGACCATCAAGGCCGACGAGCTGCTCTCCGCCAACGAGCACATTCAGAAGGGTATCGCGGATATGGAGCTCCTCTTCAACTATCTCGAGGCATATGAGGTACTAGACAAGGTTTCCTTTGATCTTTCCCTTGCCCGTGGTCTGGATTACTACACAGGTCTCATCTACGAAGTCGTTACACCCCTCTCTACCCCCGAGGGATTCGCCCAGTCTCAGGATAAGAAGAAGTCCAAGTCGAACAAGTCCGACGATCCCAACGTCGGAGTCGGCAGTATCGCTGCAGGTGGGCGCTATGATGACTTGGTCAACATGTTCGCCAAGAAGCGTCAAATTCCTTGTGTCGGTATCTCATTCGGTGTGGATCGCATCTTCACAATTATGAAGCAACGGAATGAGAGGGAGGCTGAAGAAGGCAACTCCACCGTTCGCCCCAGCGAAGTCGACGTCTTCGTCATGGCATTCGGTGGAAAGGGATTCAACGGCCTGCTCGCTGAACGTATGTCGGTAGCCAACCAGCTCTGGAACGCAGGCATCAAGACCGAGTTTGCTCCCTCGGTCAAGCCGAGACTGCCCCAGCAATTCAAGCTGGCCGAAGCCGGTAAGGTGCCACTCGCAGTGATTCTCGGGGAGGACGAATTAGCAGCCGGCAAAGTCAAGCTAAAGGAGCTCGGACTGCCGGAAGGCCACCCCGAAAAAGAGGGGTACCTTGTGTCAAGGGATGATCTCGTCGAGGAGATCAAGAAGAAGCTAAACAAGACAGCCTTACCACTTCGCTAGGCAGCCTTACATCAACGGGGGTGACTCCGCAGACAGGGATGGGAGGAACACAGGGCAGCTGGCTATCCTGATAGGGCAAAAGAAATAGACTAGATATCCAATCGTCATACCATGAACTCATCCTTTCTCCTTTCCCCTCTTCCCAGTCTTTGTTTGCTCCCGTGCCCCACGTGACCTGACGTCATACTTCATCAACAGTGAGGGACAACAACAGCCAGACCCATGAATCAAGCATCATCGCTTCCACGGCCCACGATGATGACGTCTCAATCTTGTTTCGGTTTATTCCATCACTGACGTCGAGGCCGCGTTGCTCGCTCCCACTCGTCCCATCATGCCTCTATATAACCGCCCTGGGGTACCAAGCCCTTGGCCCCAAGAAAAGTGGCTATCTACAATACTACAATAAATTGCAATCAACACATCGGAATCTTTCCCAGCTGAAGCTGATCAATTGATCCACACGTTTTAACACTTGGCGACACACTTTACTTACGCTTCACCCCACCACACTACACTGAACACCTCTCAACCTAACAATAATGGAGACTCTCACCCACGCTGTGCAGAACGCATCCACTGCTGCTTCCAATGCGATTTGGGGCGAACAGCAGCCTCAGAGCCAGAGGACTGAGCAGATTGTTGCCGCGCGACACGGCGAGGAGCCTCTCTCTGGTGTCCAGGGCAAGGGCACAGCTGCTGACCCTTACGATGCTGGAAACAAGGATGGTGAGCACATCATATCCACGACCATTACAATTCTAATTGAGTGGTAAAGCTAACATGTATTGCCTCACTACAGAACAACCAACTACCACACTGAGCCAGAAGACCGAGTCCATCGTTGCGGCCCGTCACAGTGACGAACCCGTCTCTGGTGTCCAGGGCAGGGGAACCGTGACTGACCCGTACGATGCAGGCAACAGGGATGGTAAGCCCTCCATATACCAAAATCACCTCCGACATCAAAAGAATGATAAGAACTAACATTCTCAGAACAACCAGGCGCCCCTCGCTCGAAGGAAAACACCGCCGTCGTCACAGAGCCCCTCTCCTCCATCACCCCAGGCCTCGCCCCATCCCCCAAGGACACTACAGGCGTCACAGCCAAAGACTCCGGACCCACAGACGTCAAGCCCTCAACCGACCGCGCCTCCCTCGCAACCTCTCCCCTCGGCACCAAGAACCCTTCAATCACCCATCCCGAACCCGTCAACGCCCCTCAAAAGACCCCCTACACCCCCTCCAATGCCGCACCCACAACCGGTGCTCTCGGTGCCGGCGCCGGTGGTGTGCCTCTCGGCCAGCCTTCATCGACCGACCAAACCACAAACGCTCACACCAACACCAGCCTAGGCGGCTCGCCCTCCGATCTGCCCTCGCGCCCCTCCGAACAGCGTACCCAGGACACCTCCACCTCCAAGAAGGAAGACGAGGGCGAGTCCAGCGCGAACATCGTTGACGCCGCGGAACACAAACAGAAGGTTAGTAAGGAGGCTCTCCGCGGCCCTAGCGTCTCTGCTCCCCGTGACCGCTGGGAAGAAGAGGAGAAGGAGGAGGAGCGTATTCAGAAGCAGGATGAACAGAGTGGTCAGCCCGGACAGCCGAAGACTACCAAGGCTGGTAAGTTATTTCACCTTTGATGATATATCTGCATACTGGGCTTCGGTACTAACTATACACAGAGAGCGGAAGCTCCAACGACAAGAACCACGGCAAGGACACCAAGGACACCTCCAAGGGTGAAGAGCATCACCACAAGTCCATGAAGGAGAGACTTCATAACATCGTACACCCTCGCCACCACTAAGCTGTGAAGTTACTAGCTTTTCGGCTTCTTGTTCGTTTTCCCTGCCGCTTCCCTGGTTGGAATTGCATTTCGGGAATGATATCAGAACGCTTCGCTTCGGTTCGGATTGTATTCTTCTGGGCTGAGTTATGATGATTATGTATTATATGCAGCGGGTAATAATTCGTGCTCTTGTATACTAATGAATGTTAATTTGAATGAATTTGAGCATAAATGGATATGCATGCCTTACATCAGGTAGAATCGTCGAATGGTGTATAGATAACCCACGCACAGAACTATAACACCCCGAACTCCAACCCTATATACTACAATGCCTCCTTTCCCACTCTGTTCCCTTCTGGATGAAAAATAAAATGTTTACTCAAACAACAACTTCAACTCCTCAAGCCTCTCCTTCCTCTTCCCCTCCTCGCCGCCATCCCCACCCATGCCCAAACTCCCCGCGATACCCATCTTCCGCTCCTGAACCTTCAACATTCTGCCCTCAATCGACTCCTTCACGATAAACCGGACAACATTCACATCCCGCGTCTGCCCCATTCGGTGCACGCGGTCGATGGCCTGTGCTTCGATTGCAAACGACCACCAGGGGTCCATCATGAAGACGTTGTTCGCGCTCGTGAGGTTGAGTCCGACGCCGCCGGCGCGGAGCGAGATGAGAAGGACTGTTGGGGTTGGTGCGGTTTCGGTAGGTGGTTTGGAGAGGTGAAGGCTTTTTGAGGATGAAGGAACGAGCGTGCTGGATGTAAGTGGAGTGATCGATTCCGCCTCATCGAGTTCCTCCTGGGTGAATGTCTCGGTTCGGTTGAATTGAGCGAGGACCTCTGCGCGGGCTTTTTGTGGCATTGTGCCGTCGAGGCGGACGTGGTGTATACCCGCTTTTGTGAGCTGGGGCGAAATGAGGTCGAGGAACGAGGTGAATTGGGAGAAAACGACGGATTTTGAGCCGCTAGGAATGCGCGCGAGGTGTGTTAGGAGGGCGTGGATTTTGGCGGAGGTATGTGCTGAGGGTGAGAGGGGATTTATGCGGCGAAGGGAGATGCGTGGGGGTGGCTGGGAGCTACTATAGAGGTCATCGCCTTCGTCGTCTAGGTTTGAGGATTGTGGTGGTTGTGATGAAATAGGAGGGGAGCTGTTGCTGTGGCGAATAACTTCGAAGATATCCTGTGCGCTGAGCGGGGAGCGGCAGGAGAAGCAGCGGGGCTGGACGTTCTTGTCTGTTTGGTGGCGGATGTAGTCTTCAAGACACTTTTTGCAGGCGCTGTGCCAGCAGCTTGTCACGGCGGGGTCGATCATTGGTTCCTCTGAGCAGATGGGACACTCACCACTGGATTCGGTCTGGATCTGACGGAGGGCGTGCGCGGTGAACTTCTTTAGGGGGTCTTGGTTTTCATTAGACTCCCCCGATTGATTCTCTGTAGCCTCGGTGAAGCGATCTATCAGTTCTTGCAGGTCCATGTCGTCCTTGAATAGCTCATTGCTCTGGTCTGCGGCCGCCGCGGCGTCTTCCTCGTCGGCGACGATGGCCTTGTTGCGTGTCAGTATTGGGTGGCAGCATGTTTGGCGGAGGCGCAGAAGTTGTGCGAAGATTGTCGAGTAGGACTTGAGGATTGTGCCGTTCTCGACACCGTTGTTAAACGTCTGTTTCGCCCGGGTGAAGATGTGGTTGTAGATATCGCGTTCCTGATCCGAGAGCTCGACCTCAGCAATCTGGACTATCCGCGGGGGTAAGGGTACGAGTGGCTCTCCCTCGGGCGTCTTCATGGTCTTTGTGCGTCGCAGGACGAGAGGCTCGAGGACAGTCTGCACAACGCTGAGAGCACGGACAAACTCCTTCGATTCGAAGGGCGTGGTGATGAACGTCTTCCAGTAGGAAAAGTTGTTCCATGGCTCAACCTTGAGGAACCTCACCAAGCTAAACAAGTCTTCGAGACGGTTGACAATGGGTGTACCCGTAAGGACCCATCGGTGTGTCGCCTGCAGCTCGTAGCAAGCTCTTGCAGTCTTGGACCTACGGTTCTTAATGATGTGTGCTTCATCGAGAATGACACGGAAAAAGTCCACGGAAAACAAGTTTCGTTGTGTCCAGGCCCCCGACGCCAGTGCTGTTAGATGTTGACGATGCTCCGCAAGAACAGTCCCGTAACTTGTTACAATCACATTAGGCGCTTTCGAGTTGTTAGAAGAGCACAGCTCTCGTAGGTCCACGGCCTTTTCATTTCCGTAATACATTAGCACTCTCATTGATCCGGGAAGGGAGGCTTTCAAAGCCTCGCTCTCCCATTGTGCAAGTAGCGACGTTGGCGCAACAACAAGAGTTGTATACGGCGCTGGCACCACCCCGGAAGGTCTCATAAGATTACCGGGTGATGTATGGTTCGAATCCTGGCTTGGAGGTACATTCCTGTGAGAATGAACCAAGCTAAGCATCTCGATTGTCTTTCCCAGTCCCATCTCATCGGCCAGTATACCGCCAAGGCAGTGTTGTTCCTGCGCAGGGAAGTCAAGGCTAAGCTCTCCAGAATAAGGGTTGACGTAAAAATGTTCTATCCCTTCAACAATTGGTAGGTCTCTGTCGTCGACGTCTTTTAGCGGCCAAGTATATTGCTCCCAGAGAGGGTGCATGGAGACCTCCCGGCCGGATTTCTTGTCCTTCTCTTTTGCAAGCATCCAATGAAGAGCCTGCTTCTGGTACTTGCGGAGATCTAGAGCGAAAGTCGACGGTGGCTGGGCTTCCGGCATGTTGAAGTCGAAGGATTGTGCTTTCTTATATAGGGCATCAAGTTGATCTTCCTCTAACTCTGCAGGTTCCTCTTCTTCGGAGTCATTCCCGGACTTGCTCTTTTTGGCATCTTCGTCAGCCATTTCGGCTGCACGGAGCAGTCCTTCTTTCTTTTGCTTTTTAGTTGCGTCATCCTGCGACAACGGCGAGAGGCCAATCTCATCGAATAGCTTGACCAGAGCAACCTGGCGAAGACGCAGCTGCTTCTCTTCGGCGCTTTCCTGGTCTTCAAAGATTGTGGTGGCCCTGTTGTCATCCGCTGATAGAGACAAGATCCTCGGCTGAAACGCCTCGATGCGAAGGTAGCACCAGAGTTGCAGGTATATCGTATCATTCACCCTGAGTCTATCCGGTGCGAAGACACAGACACCCCGGAGCTCGCAGACCTTTTGATCGAGGAGTGTAGATACCCACTCCGCCGATTCGCGCGGCAGTCTCCCGATTTCCTGGCCGGCAGTATTGGTGAAACGGGTCAGAACATCGCCTTTGTTATTTACTCTTATTTTGCCGCCTCGACCGCGAGTCGATAATGGTTGAGACCGTGCACGCTCGATGTTGACAGTATCACCGTGTTTGACCAAGCCGACGCCGCTTCTCGTCGCCCATGCGCTAACCCCGAATGCACCGATATATCTGCGTGAAGGCTGGGCCAGGGGACGGGGAGGCCCTCCATCAACGGGCCTAGCTATCTCAGGTAACGAAACAGGTTCCGGGACGGTATTTGGTGGCTTTGGCGTGGAAATTGGAGGGGCTCTCTCACGAGCCGTCAACGTTGTCTGGTTTGCCCGCGGTGCCTGGACACCCCCGGAAGTCTTCCACGAGCCATCGAAGTAGATATTTATTGCTCGTTCCAGATTCCCACTGGAGACATTTCGTATCTTGAGCAGCGTTTCCGGGGAGAGCTTTTCGCCTATTATACTGATAAACGTCGCCGTGTCGAATCCATCCATCTCAATCTGTTCTGGCAGTTGAACATTATGGTCGACAACGGGAACGGCAGGGTTTGGTTGTTCGCTTTGTCCTCCATTTCCTACTACCTGGTCGTAGACCAGATGAGAACCATTCACGCCATTATTCCCGTCCACCCGCGAAGAAGACGCGTCGAAACTCGATGTTGGGGCGGTAGGGTCAGTCGTGGCCGGGGTGGCATCGCTCGGGTCCTCGACAAAGAAGCGGCGTTTCTTGAATGGTCGTTCATGAACAGGGTCGTAGTCCATGGTGGACAATGTCCGTGTCGTGGTTGGGGGAGGGAGAGTTGGCGGGCGAGACTGCCCGACATTTGATCGACGGAAATTGAAGATCGGGAGACGCGCCGAATCCAAAGGACGCGAAAATTGATTAATTTCGGGCCGACGTCATTCGTCGAAGAAAAGTCCAGAGGAGCTTCGAATCTTGGGACGAACTTCGCTCAACGATACGTGTTCCTGATATCAAGCTGGTCTTTGGTTAAAAGTCCGCTGGTCTTCTTTATGTCCCATCTATAAAGAGCTCTTTTAATTTTCTTTTCTCCCGCGATTGATCTAAATTCTCTGCTCCGGAAAGCTCTACCTTCCCGACCTCCATCCGAGCTGCCAACAGCATCAAAGCAGCAGAATGTCGTTAATGAAAGAGATAAGCCGGCCATGCCGCTCAAACAGACAGATTCGACACATCTACCTCCTCAAACGCCATGCCTCTTCCTCGCGACCCATAACCGGCTCCTCAGAAGCAGAAGTCGCATCCGCACAGAAATACTGTCTTGACCTTCTAGCGTACGACCAACGCCCTCCTTCACCTCCATCCAAGAAACTCATACTAACCCTCCTTTTGCACTATTAGAAAATATGACCGCCCCTCCTACACACTAAGCACATTCATCCCCGCCCAAGCCCGAAGCAGCTACATCGCCCTGCGCGCCCTAAACAGCACCCTCTCCCTCCTCCCCGACACCACAACCAGCCACACAATCGGCCTGATGCGCCTACAATTCTGGCGCGACGCCATCAACCGCACGGCATCAGGGTCACCGCCCAAGGAACCAATCGCAATCCTCCTCGCACACGCAATGTCCGACCTCGACGCCCGCACGGGCGGTTCCGCTCGCCTGAGCAAGATCTGGCTCACGCGCATGATCTCCGCGCGCGAGGCAACTCTCACAAATGACCCCTACCCCACACTTGAAGCGCTCGAAAGCTACGCAGAGAATACGTACAGCACGCTGCTGTATTTGACGCTTGCGGCGTTGCCGATGGCGAGTGTCACGGCGGACCATGTTGCGTCGCATGTCGGGAAAGCCGCGGGGATTGCGGCTGTGTTGAGGGGGCTACCAATTGTGGCGTTTCCGGGGGCGGGCAGGCAGGCTCCTGTTAGTGATCCGTCGGGGACGCAGGTTGGGGGTGGGGCGAGGCAGGGGGCTGTTATGTTGCCGTTGGATGTTATGGCGACGGCTGGGGTGAAGGAGGAAGAGATTTTCAGGCAGGGCGCAGAGGCGCCAGGGTTACGCGATGCAGTGTTTGCGGTTGCGACGAGGGCGAGTGACCATTTGATTACGGTGCAGCAGATGTTGAGCAATCTGCGGGCTGGCAAGGATGTTGGCCATGAATTTGAGCATGAGGAGGAAGAGGAGCATCAGTATGCTGCGAGGGAGCACCAGTCGCCATTGGAAGAGGTCAACCGGGCCTTTGGAGTCTTTCTGCCTGCTGTCGCGACGCGGTTGTGGTTGGACCGGTTGGAGAGTGTGGATTTCGATATATTCAGGCCGGAGTTGCTGCGGTCTGACTGGAAGCTTCCGTGGAAGGCTTATATGGCGTTTAATCGGAAGTCTCTCTAACTATATACATTGAGCGAGTAGAATGTACAACATAACTGTATACAATGAACACCTGGTCTATGCCCATTTCACAGTCTACCCATAAACAAGCCGTCTGACGAGAAGGCTAGTCCCGCTTCGTCCATTTCCGCCTTCGTTCTCGTCTCGAGCTATGGATGAGATACCTCTGAGCCTTCAGGGCCAGCCAGCGCTGGATCTTATCTCGCCTGCAATGGGTTAGCTTGAATCTAGTAAGACAGGGGGGTTGTCTCACATCAGAATAGCTATTGTCGCCAAAACAAATGGTGGCGCAATCATCCAAAAATACCTATATAGTTCAGCAATGGGTTGTATGTTTCAGGCTGGTTCTGCACTTACGCATCACTATTCTCTTGAACACCGGAGAACCTCTCAAAGTTCATCCCAAAATAACCCTATTGCAGTTAGTTGATAATTATTTTTGTATACGCAACAGAACCAACCGTTAAGAATGTCAGAGGAAGATACAAGCAGGTGACAACTGTCAATTGCTTCATACTCTCGTTTTGATAGGCACCTATAAACCGTCAATAACCCACATCAACAAACCGCAAGATACTCACCAATGGTATTGAAGATCAGGTCAATCATATTGTCTGCTGCCCGTCGCATCTGATCGTAGCCTTCGATGATGGTCAAACAATGATCCAGGGCATCGCCCAAGTACGTATGGCACATTGTGCTTATCGATACACTTGTGCCGCCAATGCTCATGAGATTCGGTGTAGAAACTTCGATCTGTGGTTGTGCGCCGGAGGAGGGTGTTGTAAACCCCGGCGCTTTCAGAGCTCCTAGGCCAGGTGTGCTCATTGGCTCAGAACGATGGTCACGGAGAGCATTAATGATTGTCGCGATAGGTTGCATGACGCCGCGAAGTATGGCGATCTCAGAGGTCAAGATATATAAGCTCTTGGACTGGTCGATTTCCGGGCTTGTCAAGACGTCGAGTTCTAGATCGCCAATTGCGTCTTGATAAGCCGTAGTCACCGGTATCGCCAGGTCAATGATGGCGTCCAGAATAGCCTGGACGAGCATGCTGGCATCGCATGACTGGCGCAGCATTGTCTCTGGCTGGCTAAGACGCCTCGCTATTGGAGCCTCAATGTCCTCTGCACTTGCTTCGAAGAAGGATGTCACGGTGTTGTCAGCGTGAAGAAAGATCGAAACCTGTTCGAGAGTGACAGCCAGTCCCTTGGCCGCTAGGACAGCATGCTGCTCTAAGAAAGTAATCCGATCTTCGTTCGGTCCGCCTCGGTAACGCTGAATACTGCGCGCCGTACCAACAACATCGGCAATCCTATCGAATTTCGGCGTTTTCGAGTGAGATCCGTGCATGCCAGGCCCAGGCCCAGCTCCATCAGTATTCCTATTTTTGCTTTCATCTTTTTGTGTTCTTCGCCGGAAGAGGTCCTTCAAAGCGGCTAAAATGACTCTTCGCTTGGTCTGCCTCCTTACAGACATAGATTTCGAACTCGCGGTCGAATCTGTTCTCTCAGGCCTCCACGAGGCAGCGTCGTCCTCATCCTCTTCGTCTGAGTCGCTATCGTCTTCTCTCAGGTTGATCAGCTTCTGCAGCGTAAGAACGATATATGCATGATCAGAGTACCAATCCACCTTCGTACGGTTGGTTGCGTTAATCAGATCCTCAATAGCAAGTCTGTGCAGACCCTTCTGATTACCCAATACTCGAATGACATCCCAGCTAAGGCCATTGACATTGATCCACCTGCATTGAACCCACGGCTCCCGCTCCCTTGCCAAGAACTGCTCGATAGTGTCATTGTCGAGGGCGTACTGTCGCATCTCATTCTGAGAAAAGTCTATTACTGTGATTTCACATCGTCGATGCAGGTTCGTTGAGATTGAGGCCAACCATTCTGCATTGTAAGCTGGAAGAGGTCTGGTAGGGTCAATACCAGGTTCTGTTCCAGGTTGCCAGTTCGGATCATGGGTGACGGTATCCGGACGGTACGACCGCGCAGTATTTGCGCGACGCGCACGGTGCCTGACCGTCTCTTGTGAGTTTGCTCGCCCTGGGACAGTCACTGTGTCTGGGGAGGTGGGTTCCCAGGCGTTCGGAGAGACCGCCCGGTGGGGTGAACGGGGATGCGCCTCAATATCTGGCACGGCTTGAGACCGTGGAGACGGGGTATCTGCGAAAGTCGCATGGTCATAGGTTTGGATAGACTCCATCTTGTCCTAGCAAGTCTGGCCAGAGGGCTCAACCCTTTGTTCAAGTTTTGCGACGGTGGCTAACGATTATTCGAGTTCTTGGGCTGAAAAACGCCCTTCATCCCAGATGCTGCATGTCGAGAATGACGTTTCAGGAGAGTGGGCTCTGCGCGGAACCCGGCATATAACAATCGGAAACTTAGCGAGGAAGATTATTGAGCGACGCAGCGGGCTGAAGTTCAAAGACGTATTCAAGAAAGACAATATTCTTTCGTGAGAAACCTATATTTGAGACAAAGAAGCGTCATGTTTTGGGTAAGCTCTCTTTGACGGCGGCTGACTCGTTCTTGGCGCTTCTCAAATCCAACACAGCGAAGGGTCCAGCGCCCTTACCAGTTTTGGAAAGTCATACGAAGGGCCCGGGGTGCGGGCAGCTGGAGCACTGACTGACGTATGCGGACTACTACTACCTACACGATTGTGAGCGCACTCTGTTTATTTTCTAGCCATTTCTATACGGAGTAAAAATATTAGTAGTAGAGATCTTTGTATTTCACGTTGGGAATCTTGAATAGAATTGAAGTACTAAGCCACAGGCTATGTAGCCATATTGTACATGTCAGAGAAGGCAAGGCTTGGCTCCTCCGAGATCCAGTGGTCACTTTTCAGGATCGCAGTGGAGTTACTGATATTTGTCAACTCTGTCAACCTGATTCGGCAATTGGTTTGATTCAAGGCTTTCGAGAGTGGGGCGGTGCAGGCGTTGTAGCAGCTCGGATTTGTTTGGCATGATGCATATTGCCTTCGAGGTAAGGCACGCAAGGTTATAGCTTGTGACAGGTAGCTGGTATCGGCGGCTTGATGGTGTAAATGTGTTCTCACCAGCGCCGTATGGGCTCAGCGAGATTTAACCATTCGCGCCGCGTAGTCGTGTTGGACTCTCAAGGCAGGAGACCTCAAGGGGTCGCTGACAATGAGGGCAAGCCGTTCAAAAAACCTCTTTCTGTGTTGATGCAGCAGATTTCTTCTTCGTAATGAGACTTATTTTAAGAGGAACCAGAGATCTCTTCGGCCCGGGCGAATCTTGTCGTGCGAGCGGTTTGCGACATACAGGACAAGTACCTCGGGATTTTCCAGCCTGATCGGTTCGTTCTTCGCCAATCTTGAGAGCTTCGGTGATGCATTGGTGGCAAAACAGATGTCCTAGCCCATATTAGCATATATCCTAAGCCTCAGAGTTCATAGGAAAAGGCATACCACAAACTGTAGTTGTGGCATCGGTGGGAGTGTCCATGCAGACGGGACACTTATAAGCCGTCAACTTGGTGCGTGCACTTCCGCTATCACTGGGCTGCTGTGCAGCAACAGCATCTTCTCTCTGTTTCGCTAAAACTTTCGCGATCGCTGAATTGCCGTCTACCTCGGTCAGATCTATCGATTCGATGGCGTCGTTAGCGTTCTCGTGTTGGGATCCTGAAGACGAGACGGTCTGGTTCGTCAGTCGTCTACGCTTGCGAGGCCCAGAGGGTCCAGCCTGGGCATTCGACGGCCGTCGGCGGCGCGGCGGGGACGACGGTATCGAGATTGTAGATATGCGGCGGGAGGAGGAAGCTTCCTGGTCCATAGTGGCTGACCTACAGTCTGAATCAAGTTTGTGGTTCGCGTAAATTTCGACTGTGAAGCCTGTTGGGGATATCGGGGACAGTCATGGAGAGAACGTGGGCGAAGGCTCATGTCTCACTTCATCAAATGGCCGCCACTTCATTGTTCGAAAGTTAATTCAGGCAGCTTGGCAATGCCGAACGGACCGATTCTGCCGCCTTATCACCTGATGATAAGTCGCTAACGTAGGCGGTAAGCTTATCCGGAGCAATGATTGTCCGGCCCCAGGTGCTGGGACACGATTCCGCGATAGGAAAGAGCCTCCACGCATCACGACTCATCGCAAGTTCCGCTCCTTGTTGCAATCTTTATCGCAGGACGCGGGCAACAAATCTTCACTATATCTACCATGGAACTGATGCGGATAATTCACTCTTCATGATAATATGCTTTGGAGACATTATTGCTCTCCCTGCGCGAAGGGTGTAGCTCGATCTCGTGCTCAGAAACTTCGCGGAGCTCGCCCATTTGTGCAGCACAATGTTTTGCCACTCTTATCGAGACATCACAGCTCACAAGTTGAAGGCAATGAAGCTACACAGAACTCTCTCTCAGGTATGCTGAGCCCGATTGCTATCTCAATTTGATAATGCTGACCTTTTAGTCCCCGCAAGGGCTAGGTTCAACGAGATCGGCGTCCAACAGCTGAGCGACCATGTGTATTCGCAAATATTCTTCAATAAGTCACAGCCGCCCGATCCGAACCTGGTCGCATTATCGAAAGACCATCTTGCGCGGCATGATTTATTAGGGAAAGCACAGGAGCATGCGGATCCCGTCGGCTTTGACTTACCTGCCCTTCAGGGGCAAACTCTCGATGAGCATTTCTTCAAGCTGGGAATGGACTCGTCGGAGCCGTACCTCACATATGCCAAAGAATATGCGGCCGTGCATTCGCCAAATATACCGCGCAAATGGGTCAGGCGGAGCGGCTGGACTAAATACAATGCCGATGGTACCTCGGAGGCCGTGGAGGCACCGAACGAGCCGATGATCACTTTTGACACGGAAGTGATGTACAAAGAACACCCTTTCGCTGTGATGGCATGCGCCGTGAGTCCGACGGCTTGGTACGCATGGATCTCGCCTTGGTTGCTCGGAGAGTCAACGAACGAAATTCAGCTCGTTCCGCTAGGCGATCCAACTCAGTCTCGAATTATTGTTGGGCATAACATCGGTTATGATCGTGCCCGCGTTTTTGAGGAATACGACTTGAAACAAACCGCCAATTTCTTCCTCGACACAATGTCACTCCATGTGGCGGTTAATGGAATGTGCTCACAACAACGACCGACATGGATGCGCCACAAGAAGAACAGAGATTTGAGAGACAAGATTGCGAATGATAACAACTCTGTTGAACTCGCCGCTATAATCGAGAACAAGATGCTGCGGGAGGAAGAAGAGGAACTCTGGGTTGGGAGAAGTTCGGTCAACTCACTCCGAGATGTGGCCAAATTTCACTGCGACGTCACCATTGATAAATCCCAGAGAGATTACTTCGGCGAGCTCGATAGATCGCAGATATTGGCAAAACTTGATGAATTGCTTGATTACTGCGCTGCTGATGTCGCAATCACTCATCGGGTTTACAAGAAGGTCTTCCCGAACTTTCTGGAGGTCTGCCCCCATCCAGTCAGTTTCGGTGCCCTCAGGCATCTCTCGTCCGTGATCCTGCCTGTCAACCATACATGGAAGGAATATCTTGACAGCGCCGAATCAACGTATCACAAAAGACTGGATGATGTTCAGCGAAGACTCGTCGAACTATGTGATGAAGCGTTGACTTTCAAGGATGACCCAGAGAAATATACAAATGACCCCTGGTTACGCCAGCTGGACTGGACCGGCCAAGAGGTCAAGATGGTCAAGGGCAAGAAGAAAGGCGACCCTCCCCGACCAGCTGCCAGGCAGAAAAAGCCAGGGATGCCCCAGTGGTATAAAGACTTGTTCACATCGAACACCGCTGACATCAATTTAACGGTCCGGACGCGAATTTCGCCCATACTTCTGAAGCTATCGTGGGACGGCCATCCCTTAATTTGGTCGGATAAGCACGGCTGGACCTTCAAAGTGCCCCGTGACAAGGCCCACCAATACGAAAATCAGCCCGTTGTGGCCTGCGATATGTCTGAGGAGAAGAACCTTGAGCTGCAAAATGACACAAAACACATATATTATAAGCTGCCTCACAAGGATGGGCCTCTAGCCCGCTGTGTAAGCCCGTTGGCTAAAGGTTATCTACAATATTTCGAACGCGGCACATTGTCTTCTCAGTACGCCCTAGCCAAGGAGGCTTTGGAGATGAATGCCTCTTGCTCTTATTGGATCAGTGCCCGAGATAGGATCATGGGCCAGGTTGTAGTCTACAAGGATGACCTTGCGAGAGCCAAAAAGGATGAAAAACAAGATCTCGGGTTTATTCTTCCTCAGATCATTCCAATGGGCACTATCACTCGACGGGCAGTGGAGAACACATGGCTTACGGCGAGTAACGCGAAAGGCAATCGTGTCGGCTCTGAACTCAAAGCGATGATCAAAGCTCCACCTGGCTACGCCTTCGTCGGTGCCGACGTCGATTCTCAGGAGCTGTGGATTGCAAGTTTAATCGGCGATGCCCAGTTCCAACTTCATGGTGGAAACGCGATTGGATTCATGACTCTGGAAGGTTCCAAAGCCGCCGGAACCGATATGCATTCGCGCACTGCGCAGATTTTGGGAATCTCGCGTAATGATGCTAAAGTGTTCAATTACGGCCGTATTTACGGTGCAGGGGTCAAGTTTGCGGCAACACTTCTACGCCAATTCAACCCGTCCATGACAGAGAAACAAACTCAGGAAGTGGCAACTAACCTCTACAAGGCTACAAAAGGTGCAAAGACGACCCGTCGCCAACTCTCCGATACTCCGTTCTGGCGGGGAGGTACTGAATCCTTCGTCTTCAACAAGCTAGAAGAGTTTGCGGATCAAGAACGGCCACGTACTCCTGTCCTTGGTGCTGGAATTACCGAAGCCCTAATGCGACGCTTTATCAACAAGGGCAGCTTCATGACATCCCGCATTAACTGGGCAATTCAGTCTTCTGGCGTTGATTATCTTCATCTTCTCATTATCGCCATGGACTATCTTATTCGCCGATTCAATCTCCAAGCTCGATTGGCAATCACCGTACACGACGAGATCAGATATCTTGTCAAAGAGGAGGACAAATACCGCGCTGTCCTGGCATTGCAAGTCGCCAATGTGTGGACCCGTGCTATGTTCTCGCAGCAAGTCGGCATCAACGATCTTCCCCAATCATGTGCATACTTCTCACAAGTGGATATTGATCACGTCTTGCGAAAAGAAGTGGATATGGACTGCGTGACTCCTTCTCATCCTCAGAAGATTCCCCACGGCGAGAGTTTGGATATCGTTCAGCTGCTGAACAAGGGGGATGAGGCCCGCCTTGACCCTTCGATCATTCCAATTTCCCCTCCTTCCCCCGAAAAATACACCTATACACCCCGAGCAACCGTCATGTCCGCTCTCGAAACCTCCAATAATCCCGCCCTCATCAAAGCACAAATCACGAAAGACGACAAGGAACTCCGGGAAATCATCAAAGACCTCACAAAATCGAACATACCCGCCAAACCAACAACTACACGATCCACTACCCGCACCAAAACAACGCCACCTGCAGCCGAGCCTCAGAAAGCTATACTGATGGACATCGGTTCTGGTCTATATGGCGGCGGTTTTCGAGACTTTTCCCAGGGGAGCAGGCCTCCCCCGGTCAATCTGCCCCGCCACTCCTGGAAACCACGGGCAACTGCAAGGGCATACTAATTCTTTCCACCTTCCCCCCTTCCACTTCAACTTTACCCTTACTTTCCTATGTATATGTTTTGTGATCTGTTCAGATCTACCTATTATACTTGTATAACCCTTTATACTTTGCGGATGTATTATATGATTCATGAAGCATGCGGAGGCGTCTGTGGCGGGTGGTGGTCTAGGAGTCATTAGAGGGAATTACAGTGGTTATCTTGATTTGGTGAGGCTTCATCCTTAGTCTTGATGTAGATCAGAAAATCAACAAATCTCTTACGAAACCTCGGTTCTTCTCTATATAACTCTATCTACATCCTCAAACATTCTTCTAGTCTAAACCCCTCTCTTCCTTCCCGGATCCAGTGTATTCCGTCGACTCAACCCTTCCCCCCTCAGCATTGCATCCCCTTTCTTGCCCAGCACCATCTCAAGCGCCTGCGTCAACCCAGCGGCATCATACCTCATCCCCACCGGTACCTCGGTCCCATCGGGCAACGAGGAGACAATCTTCCTTCCGTATAGACGCAAACTCTCGATTCCCATCTCGGCTAGTCGGTCTTTGTCTACGCTTGGTGTCCCCGGGCCATCGAGGTGAAGGACGTGTGTCACATATGAGGTATATGGGAGTGACAGAGCAAGTCCGTTTACCTCTAACTGAAGGGGTGGAAAGGCGTTTTGACTGGGGTTCGTAGTAGTAGAAGGCGAAGTTGCCGAACCATTGGCAGGATCAATGAAATGGCGACCCCGACTCTCCTCTCCAGCACGAGTAACCGCCTCAATGAAATCTACCGCCGTGAAGGGATCACTTGGGGGTCCCGTCTCGCGATCTAGACTGCCGTTTAGGATCAGGATCTTATGGCGCGCGGGACTGGACACGATTGCCTGCCCGACGCCATGGAGGACGATACTCGGTATCAGCGATGTATACAGGGATCCGATGCTGTATATGATTGCCTGAGCGTCGCGAATGGATTCAAGGACGCGCGGGTTCGCGCGAGGCCGGATCTCTTGGCCGTAGGGGTTTATGTACCAGATTCGAGTAATCCGGGCGGGGAGGTCCTCGTTGTCTGATTTGGAAAAGGAGATGTTTTTATTTCGCAGATGTGGGAGGAAGCCTGGTGGTTGGTCGTCTTCGTAAAGGGCTGTGGAGAGGACATCTGAGGGCTCGGTGTAATCGATTGCAGCAGAGGTGTCTATTTGTTCAAGTGTGGTTTCGAGGGCATTTGTTGGGGATGTAGGCCGTGGCGGGAGACTAGGGTGCGAGATGCTGTTCTGGCCAACGATGACGGTGCCATTGGCGAGGGAGGCGGAGATGTGGTGGGAGAAGTTGGAGTTTATTGCTGGGATGACGCGGACGAGGTCCGAGGGGACGTCGCAGATGTTGGAGAGGAGGTAGATGGCGCTTTCGAAGGAGCCGCTAAAGAGGCGTGCGCCCGTCAGGAAGAGGTTCCCGACGCTTGCGGAGGAGAAGTCGAATGTTGATGCTGGGGGTCGAGCACGCTTGAGGATTTCGAGGTTGAGGAGGTTGAAGAAGGAGCGGATGAGTTCCTTCTTGGCGGGAGTAATTGATTTCCAGACGGTGGATGTGCCATCTACTATGGATAGCCATTCAGCATGGGCGGATGCGTCTGCAGGCAGTCTGTGGTTGAACAGAGACTTGATAGCTGCTCGCTCGGAGTTTGGTGGTGATGGTGGAATCAGGCGAACCAGTCGACCTGAATGGAGGTTAGTTGTCTGGACAGAGATAGGAGCCAACATGGTACGTACTCCTTACATCGCCGATACCAGGGCCACCGAAAATTCGTATCAGCTCTGATGATGAGCCGCCATTGTCACTGATGGGGATGATATAGCTCAAGAAGCAGTCTTTGCTCTCGCGGAGTGCGCTAAAGACGTCCACGAGGTTATTTGCAGCACTTCCTCCGGAAAAGACCACGAGCCCCCGATTAGGGGTGGAGGGCGTGGTTGACATCGTCAAGGACGATGATTCTAAGTCGAGATCAATTGATAGAAATTGTATGCCTTAGATCTGGAATGTTCTAGTACCTGTTCAACGGTTTAGCGAGTGTTTCACTAAAGGAAGAAAAAGATATATCTTACTGAGCGCAGGGATAAGAGATCAAAAAGACCACACAGTCCAAACGATTTGGTAGACCAAATCCGGTGGCGATACTTAAATGTATTTTAACACCTGATGGCGATAGTCTCAATGAAGTCAGGTCATAAATAAAGATAGATAAATAGAAGTGGACAAGTTGGGGGATTGGCTCAGTTGGGTAAAAGTGGGAGTGAGACAAACTTGGAGTGGGAGGCAAAAAGTGCGGCTGGTCACGCCTCAGTCAAGATAACCATCAAATTGCAAAACAGGATAATTTTAGCTAACTATAGATAAGAGGTAATTCTAGGTCTATGCAGTAATATATACGAGAGTCAGGTCGCTATATAAACAGACGTAATATATTCACACCCCAGCTCTTCCCCACCATTTCTACACAACACCCGAAGTAGTATCAAAATCGAATAGTACTATCAAGCGTATGCGGCCCAGCCTAAAGTTACTATCGATTAGTTTCGTCATCAGGATGTAAAACTGGGTACAGACGGCTTACCGCAATACAAAACAGCAAGGTTCTTCTCATCCGTCGCTTGCTGAATCAACTCGTTCACAGTGGCCGTTACACTCAGCGTCTTACTTAACTTCTTCGCAACCACAGTCAAAGCCCGATCAGCTTCACTGGGCTCGTTCGTAGATCTGTTCTCCACAGTAGATCCAGGCAGCACAGGCGGCCCATCGCCCGCATCCTGCTCTTGCATTTTCTTCATTCGCAGCGGTGACACCGTCCAGCTGTACAAAGGATCATACCGGAGCACATCGAGAATCGTCATGATGCTATACGATTCCTGCCGAAGGGCTTCAAGAGTGAATTCGCAGCACCGTCGGAAGACGCCCTCGGTTTTAGTGACACCCATGCCATCGACTAGATCGCGCGTCAGGCGGAAAGGGACGACTTCGGGAACGGGCAGGACACGACCCTGCTCAAAAGCTACACCCAAGTCAATGTGGACTACTTCGCCAGTCCGTTCGTCGAGGAGGATATTGTGACCGTGGCGATCTCCAAGTCCCAGGACGTGTCCTAGCATCGAGATTGCGGCGGTGCTTTGCGTGTACGATAGCCTCCTTCTGAACCAGTCGTCTGGGTTGTTGAACTTTTCCATGAAAAAGTATCGCAAGACTGGACGGAAATGCTCCGTCACCTGGCGGTATACCCTCACTCGTTGCTCGAAAGATCGTGTTTGGACATCAGCGATGTATTTGCGGCAGGCGTTTGGTTTCATGTCCTTCGGGTAGTATCGTTGATGCGCGGGCATCAAGTATTCATTAAGCGGTATCGTATGGGGGACAAACTCGATGATTCCGGCATTCGAAGTCAAGGGAAGCACTTTGTAGGCTCTGATACCGAGGTTTCGCTGCCTGGTAGCCCGATGGTCCTTGAGAAGGCTGCTAACTTGTTCAAAGACTTGTTCCATGATAGCATCTTGCCGCAGGTCGTCATTCCCTCCTTTGAACTATGACAAGGTTAACTTAGGACTAGATCAGAGGGGTGTTCATCTTACAAGTTGCTTATACCGTTCACCGTTACTGGCCACAGCCGTGACAATTTTGGGTGCGCTCACACCAGACGCGATGGTAAACTCAGGATAATACTTGGTTAGCTTTGGAACATCGCTATAGTCGCAGTCGACACGGATCTCAATCTTCATAGTCGGTGGCGGAAGCCTTTGGTTCGCGGCATCTTGCTCGAGCCGTGCACCAGTGGGCAACTTCTTCAGCGCAACCTTCGCCCCGTGCTTCATCTTGTCGTCTAGCCTCTCGACGGCGAATCGCACATAGTTGATGTTTGTATTGTGGACTGCCACCCACAATTGCCCAATATGCTTGTCGCTTCTGAGCGTCTCCGCCAACTTCGTAGCAGCTCGATTACGCGAGAGGGCAGACTGGTCTTTTCCTCCTCTTGACTTGCTGCTTGCAAAGATTTGGTACATTCCGTGGAATGGGTGTTCACAGCATATCCGGTAGATCAATGCAGAGAGCATACCCTGGAAGTTATCTGCGACATCCAGCAGACGAGACGTTAGCTGGTTCATCAGAGGAGCAAACTTTCGGCTTGGGACATCCGAAAGATATTTCGAGACTGCCTTGTTGGCGATTTCACTATGTGATTGAGCAAGCCATAGCGCACAGAAACGAAGAACATCGTTGTTGTATTTTTCGCTTTCCTTCAAGCAAATGAGGTAGTTCTCGAGACATTGCTGAAGGAAGGCTTCACGGCTGCGCTTGAGACGCTGGTACTCACGGTCATCGAGGTCGAACCATTGCTTCGTCTTAGATCGGTGGAACTTGAGGTTGTCTCTTTCTTTACCTTCTGCGGACTTGAGCATCTCGTCCAGAGCTAGCACCTCTTTCTCCTTGCGGTTACGGAGTTGTTCAACTCGTGAAAAGTCCTCCAGTCCATCCGGATTCTGCAATTGCTGGTCGCAGAACATTGCGAAACCGTGATAGACCCGCCCTGCTTCTTCTGCTTCCGAGCGGCCCTTTAGCTCTTTGACTGCTGGTGTCAGGTAATTTTGGATAATCGCTTCCGGCTTCTCCAAGCGTGCCTCCGCTATGTGATGGCCCTAGGCTGTGTTAGTTTCCCTTGATCTCATAGGTATTTAGGCTCCACCAACCAAGGTTACAAGCAGCTCTGCTCGACTGATGGGGATCGCTTGTTTAGGTAGGTCATTGCGGTCTCGTAGTTGCTGAAGGATCTGGATGGAAGGTGCCATTTCACCCTGATCCCATAACACATTAGCTAGATCGAACTTGGCTACGCCTTCAACATTAAGCCCTAGAGAGACGCATTGGTCTGAGAGTTTTGACAGGTAGACAGCAGACTTCAATGATGCCTGCGCAATTCCATGGTTTCTAGCAATATCTAGAGACTGCCGGATAACTTTCACCTCGAGAAGTTGTGCGTCATAGTCGCTTAGGTTGAACGAGGACTTGAGATAGTCCTTCTGCTTGATTGATGAGAAAAGCGTCTCATGGGCGTTCAATATCTCGCTAACTTCATGGACACTTTATTTTGGTAAGAAATTAAGAAATAGTAACTAGTCGAGAAGGGTGACTCACTCTGTTGTTTGTAGCCAGGAGGTCCTAGCTGCAATATTCTGCCACTGCTGGGAGACCTCTTCGATTGAGTTTGCTTGTAAGACGTCCTCAATCTCTGTCAAGATGCCGAGATTCCTCATCGCACTTCTCAAAGACATCGCTGAGCGGCGGTCGCTGTTCAAGGAGGCCAAGCTACTCGTCAAGGTCTCGTTGATACACGCAGAGACGTCTACTAACGAGGCAGACGTATGGAGACTCTGGAAGACCCTAAACATCGTCGCTGACGGTGATTTATTCAATGGCGAGATAGGTATGTCCCATTGGCGCAAATTCGTAGCAGCCTGCAGCATGCTGCCAAATGGAACCGAATTCTCACTTGAGCTTTTGAGCGCGCCAAGCATAGAGTTGGCGATTCCCTGGAGATTGGTCGAGTTCAATGCCTTCAAGACACCATAGGTGTTGCCGGAACCCGTCATCTGGACCTGGCTATCATACTGCGCGCTCTGGAATAAGAGGTTCTTGAAACCAGAGCTCTCGTGCTCAAGCGTCTCCATAACAGACTCAAGTGAGGAAGTCTGCTGGATCCCATAAAAGAAATCTGGGTCGTCTATGTTCTTGAAGATGTTATGTAGCAGGCCTGGTGGGGCTTCATATTTGACGACAGAAGACCGGCGGGAGTTCGATATTGTGCGAGCTGCATGAATTTCGAGGAAAAGCAGGGCCGTCTTCGGCATTCGGCATATACTAGCTGCTGAAGACGCTTCCGCGTAATCAATATCCAGCCAGTCATCTCGGTCCACTATGGTAGGCTCATTTGGCCTTGGCTGGTTGCGAAGGTAGAGAATACAGTTGATAACTAGGCGCGCGTGGGGAATAGTGTCGTTCTCCACATCCTGCAAGGCTTTGTTAAAGATTTTAGAGATGGTCTCACGTACGTCGATGTCGCCTCGGAGATCTGCCAGTAGAGAATCATGCAGCATATAGGGTAACAGCTGAGTAGCCAGATCCGGGATGAGATATAAGATACTACCCAATGGCCCAACAACTGGGTCTTCTGCTGCAGCGTTTGAAAGAAAGAACCCGACGTTCCGCGCCCAGTATGATGGTGACAGTTCCAGATCGTACCCTTGCACGGCATCCCGCTTCTTAACCTCCGAAGCGGTCAGCGATATTCCAGGGCACTGGTATGGGGTCCAAGTGAGAGCTTTCATGAGCGGAGGAGGGACCTCCTCTACGGAGCTCTGAAAGTCTGGAAAGCTGTCCAGATTACTGACAATCAACTGCAGAGTGCGTTCCAGCGAGCCAGTCTGGCTACTACTCTGCAGCATATCGCAGAGTATACGGAGGATATTTGCCTTGGATTGACAGTAAATGTCAATACCCGACTGAGACGAATAGGTGTGAAAAAGAACGAGATCCTGTTCCCTCAATAGGGTGTCGTCTATTTTACCAGTAGTAGCAAATGCCCGTCCAATGACTCTAGCAGCCCAGGATCGGTACTCCGGGCCAGGATTGAATTCCTGAAGGGTCTGGCACACGGTGATAGCGTTTGAGACAGCGTCCCCATCTTGCTTGATGGTTTTAAGCTGATATTTGGTCTCTCCCTCGGGCGTAGCGCAAAGCAGGGAAATCACTCGGTCAGAAATCGGTTTGCGAAGAAGGCTGTCCTTAGAATTGCGGTCCTTGAGAACTTCAAGCAGCAGGGCGCTTTCACTGACACCGACTGTATCAGTTTCCTGTTCACCCACGGCTGGTAGAGGTTCTATTAGCCGCTGGAAAGATTCGACCGCTTCATCGTTCAGAACGGGTGACTCATAGGTGTCGAGATAATCTTCAAACCATTGGGTGAATCTCTGCAGGCTTTCTACGACAGTTTGTAACTGGCTATCCTGTCGCAAGTGTACTGGAGGGGCCGCGAGAAACCTTCTCAAAGAGAGCAGCGTTGAGACGGCAAGGCCGGCCATTAAACCCGGATGCTCGACCAGATACGTCTTTCCGGTTTCTAGTAAGTACCAAAATATGGCCAGTGCATCTTCGGAGCAGAAGATATCCACCAAAAACGGTTGAAGGGCAGTAATCATCATCTCATATGGATAGTCACTCAGCATGACAGGTCCAGCCACACATACCAGAATCTTGAGTTTTCGTATCACCGAACAGGCATGTAGAGAGCCGAGGGCGGGATGGATTGACTCGAGAAGGGTTCTGCAAACATAGGATGCTAAGGCAGGGGTCCATATAGCTTCAAGCTCGTATCCACTTCGCTTGCACAGAAACTCGAGCTCATCGAGAAGATATCGCGCTCTGAATGACGGCTGTTGGTTTGCCGGCAAGACAACCTTGGAAAGACCCTTGTCAGTTATGCGTTTGTAAGTATCCAAAGCCTTCTTGAAGCTTTCTCTCCTAGTGAAGGCCTTTTCCACTTGTTCGTAGAAGTCAAGCGCTGAGAAGAAGGTGGCCACGATTTGAGGAAACTGCGCCTCGATTAGATCAATGAGCTTGTCTGTCCCGAGGATTTTCTTTAGTCGATATTCCACACCTTTCGGCTGGCTTCCTTGCCCAGGAGGGGTACTTATATCGCGAGCTATTGTGTAGGCCTCCGCTTTGTAGAAGGATGCTGTCAGGAGCTCAACGAAAGGTCGGTTCATGAAGGTTGCGAGTTCGGTAGCATCCTTCTCGCTAGCACGCATCATGATTTGGCCAACAATCTCATCCTGCGCGTCGCTGAGCATGTCCATGAGACTACCATACCCGAATATACTAAAGGGCATAGACATCACCGACTCGGCTTCAGTCCAGGTGTATAGAATCTGAGAGGAAAAAAGCTGAAAGATCTCCTTTGCATCCTGGAGGCCGAGAGATTCCGAAACAGATTGTAGGCATTTTTCGGCATACCATAAAGAATGGCGCACCTGAGCAGAAGTCTCAAAGATATAATAGATACTTCTTCGGAGCAATGTGTGCCATCTAGAAGCAAGCTGAGCCAACAGAAATAGACGAACAGCAATCCCTTCTTTCCACTCAGGGTCTGCAGGAAGGTTTTCGAGAACATCCTCGAATATGGCATCATGATCCTTGAGGAGGAATTGTTCAAATAACTGCGGTATCAAGCTACCTGCGTTGAACTTCACTAATACGTCACCGTCTTTAATGATCTTGAATAGCGTTGTCCTGGGAGACGGGCTAGACTGTCCGCTCGAATAGGAAGGGTTTACGCTCAAGATAGTTCCTAAAAGTTCGGCAAAAGCGACTAGTACTGATGGAGATGCTCTTCCTTTTCGTAAGAATACACCGGTGAACCAGGCGTAAATGTCAGAGGCCGAGTCGCTGAAGGTATCGCTATCCCCGTTGACCCATGACTTGCTAAAGCTGCTCATCATGTTGATACAAATGAGGTGTGAAGCCTCACAGCGCTCTAACTCGTATGTTTGGAGACATTTTTCGCCTAGATCTTCAAGTATACCGAGTAAAGAATCTTGGTCCATTCCAGCACAATATTGGTACACGTGAGGAAGAAGATTGCGCGCTGCCAGTATATCAACTTCGTCAAGGCTGACCAAGTAATCGTAGAGTTTGGTATCGTCCTGTTCTTGAGGGGCATACAGCTGAACATGTGCTTTTCGAAAAATCGACAGAAGAACGGTCATATACCGCTGGAAGCTGGGAAGATCTTGAAATAAGGGTGAACCACTTCTATTTGCATATGCGATGGTAGACAACTCTTCGTCTTGGTCACTGGGCGCAAGTAGCGGATCGTCAAGGTCCATAATCTCCATATTGGCGGCAGAAAGTGTTTCTCTTTGGAGCTGTCTGCGACTCTCGAGGACCTGGCTCAATGGGACAACAAGACCATATATCGCCTCATGAATCGCGGATGGTGCAGCAGAGAGGCATGATTCAGGTGATAAAAAAGGGGGCAACAGTGTCACGCAGGCGAGCATGAACATTGGCTCGCGTGA
This sequence comes from Aspergillus pseudodeflectus, assembly GCF_044049435.1. NCBI lineage: Eukaryota > Fungi > Ascomycota > Eurotiomycetes > Eurotiales > Aspergillaceae > Aspergillus > Aspergillus pseudodeflectus. The sequence goes on along the minus strand of NW_027263800.1, from coordinate 438,430 downwards.
GACCAGAAATGAGCAAATACTCTCCCACAAACTATGGCTATTCAAGTGCAAGGTCTGCAGTCGAGTTTCCGGTTGCTCTGGTAAGCAGGATATATAGATGGCCGTGGTTATACAAAAAGAAGTCAAAATCTGCACAATATCTGGTGTAACATGGCGTGACTTATCCTCAGTCAAGGATTGCCAGGAATGGAGAAAATGCTCCGATTTCGCTTGCAACAAGTCGAGGATTCCTAGGTCATTCGGATCAAGGCGTGCTGATTCATCAATAGAAACCGAATTTTGCGATTCCCAAATGTCATAGAAGTCCGGCAGATTCTGAAGGTCAAAAAGATAGGCCAATACTTTCTTGTTGCTATGATAAAAATGCCACACTCTCGCAATGAGACCAGTTGGCCCTGTGAAAGAAGTCCGAGGCAGGTGAAAAGGCCTATTAGTACAAGCCAACATCACGTTCAACAACTCCAGAGGACGAGCGAACGTAGCAACTTGTGACGTTTGTATTCGATCAGTCGCTGTCCCTATCAACTGTCAGCATTATGATCCAGAGCATTGTTGAGGGGAAGGACAAACCAATGATCCATGCCTCTCTTAACCAAGCACAGATTTGACTAGATGCTTTAGAGACAGAGCCTGGGTTTATTTGGGCCGTCACTCTAATTACTCTCGCCCAAAGCTCTAGCGAAGAATCGGACAGTGCTGAAGGGCCGTTCAGGTTGACGAATGTGAGCATCGAATTGATTGTCTCCGAGACTTCAGAGTAGTCCAACAGGCCGAACTCGAGGATACTGTTCTGCAAATTGCAAGCTGCTCTTGACGTGAATTGAGAGGTAGACGCACGAGACGTGAGGTCCCACACTTGCTGCCAGTATTTTGTGAGAGACGGTGCATTCGCCCTAGGACTAGCAGCGATGCTACGGAGCTTGATTAATACCCGGTCCATGTTGGTTTCTCGATGAGGTCTCACCTTGCAAGTGCGATCATTGTCCAGGACGCTATTGTCGGGTTATCGTCGAGTATATGTGGAATGAGTCGCTCCAATAAGGACATCTTGGGCTCGACTTGCGCATAATGTTGGAAAAGAAATGGAATTAACTGCAGGGCGCAGACTCTGCGAATACCAAATGACCCCGTTGAATCACGAAACACATCATCTATCTTCGATGCGAGCCGTTGTTTTTTATTGGGGGTCTCACCTTCAGCAGGCGAAGGCGATAATCGCGCAGCAAGATCCTCTGACAACTCCAGTAGTCGGGCCATTGCCCATATTAATGTCCAATTATGCTCAGATCGGGTACTCTCCAGCCGTGGCCACAGATGGAACCGTCCGGACTCTGGTGAGGTTTTAGAGGAAAAGATTAAGTCGTCCACCTGGAGGATCTCTTTCTCGGCGCGTCTAGTGTACTCAGACTGTAGGGTGTTGGCAAGCCCCTCCACGGCAAGCATCAAGGATGCTGAGGGAGTCTTGCGGATTGCGTCAGTGAGAATAGACACGACAAATATGCTTGTGGCAAGTAATTCATCCTTCAGCCCCACGAGCTTAGTAGCCCAGTGCTGTCGGATCACTGGGACTAGTTCCATTAACGTCTCTCGAACGAGCTCTGAGCTGTCAAAGATTACTCTCATCACCACTGTGTTGATACTAGCAAAAGCTGCTTGGTGACCGCTTCCACCGACTGGGGAGGATGCGACATATCTGGTCAATCCACGAAGCATAGTTTCGGCATAATCTTGAATAGGTGCATTTGGAGCTCCAGAAAGCATTTTTATGCATTGCAAGGCTTCCTCAAATGCACCAGTAGGTCCCTTGGGTTTTTCTCTGAATGCGAGAGAGGGTGTCATCCTAGACGGTGTCGAGCGACCCCCACTAGCTCCGAGGTAATCATCCAGGGTGGGCGAATGTCGGCTCCATGTGCTTTGTTGGCTTTCTTCATCATCTGAGACACCGATGATGCTCAAGCAGAAGTTCAAGGCCTTTTCCCATTCTTCGATGCCCAGATGCTCAACATGCGGGGGGTAATGTAAGATGGTGCTCAAGCACTTGGTGTAATCAACGCCCAAAAGCTCGAAGAGAGGGGATTCCCTATTGACCAAAGTATCGGTTATATGGTCAAGAACGGCGCGTACTGATTTCGTCCTCAAGTTACACAGTAGAGCATCAACAGCCGTGCGAATGACGGAGGCACACGCGGATAAACGAGCAGAGGCCGCTCCTTTGGAACTCGCCCGGTTATAGAGCGATTTCTCAGCAGAAACGAGGCGGAACAAAGACTCAAAGATATGGTGGCAACCCTTGTCGCTCATCGATTGTCTAGAAGAAGTTATGTTAATTGTACAGGGGCCGACTTCACTGGGAGGAAATGATCAGAGTCCCATACAGTTTAGAGCTCCGTTTATTCTGCTGAAGAACATGTTTCAAATCTAATGAGCGTCAGAGCAGATCGCACGACAATTCATGTGGTCAACGAACCAGCCAAGCCATCTGCGCGCTCCTTAATTTTGTCAGACGATATGAGCGCAAGTGCTCTGTCGAGCGTGATTTCTCCCCTCATGGTGGCGTGTTGACTTTCTATGGATGTACTTCTGGGCAGCGAAGATTGTTGCAGCAGCTTAACAGCTCAGCCCGGAGGATTCCTGTTCGCCATCGTCCGCACAACCGCGTTTTGTTTGGGATTTGCGATGATAAGACTTAATCTGCACTTCGCAGGCAAGCTAAAAACAACTTTGCCCTGAAATACCAGACTGAACGACTGTTTTGGAGCTGGTCTTGCGGTTGTTGGTGGGTACGGTGTAGCAATAGGAAAGCTCTCGCCGCCTTTTTAGACCGCCGGGATTTTGTCGCGTTCTCCAACCTTTTTTTGGCTCCAGACAAACAATTGATTCTTTGCACCACATCCCTCTGCGGCGCTTCTTGCACTCGCGAGTCACGCTCCCAGTATGGAGAGCGCGGAAAATCTGGTTGGCCTTCGTGGCCTTTTCCAGGATCTTTCTGCACTTCCTGACCACCCGTCGTTTGGGAACATTGACCGACTCCGCGTCGAGCTCGAGGCTCACATCCATGATTTTAGGGACCTTCTTGACAAACCCACGAAAAACAATGCAAGTCGGCAAACTGTCTTATCTGGTAGGGAGCTCCAAGAACCCGTTACTTCCAAGTTTTTATAGCGGCCAAAATCCTTGCGCAGCATCGCGCTGACTTGCTCCAACCCAATTACAGGGAAGATCACAATCGACGATGTGGAATACTCAGTCAACGAAGAATTCCGGCAGGGCGCGCTCCAACTCGCCGACGCACTCGATCTCGATGAAATGGTCGCTGCGCTCCTATTTTTCAAGGCCCAAGAAAATACCCAGATGCTGGACAGACCCCCAATAATTACAGCCATCATACAATTCCACGAACGCCGACTGTTTCTCCTAGAATCGCTACGATTGATCCTCCAAGAATCCTTTGAGGTTGAGAGAGAAGCCACACAGGAGCTGGCCCAAAACGCTTTGGCCCTTATACTCGAGACAAATAACGGTCAGCTACGAAACGCAGGGCTCTTTACACGGAAATGCTTGAAGTCGATGGAGAATATCGAGAAGTGGCTTGTGCTCCTCGGAGAGCAGATTCAGAAAGCTTCCCTTGTGGGTGAAATAGATGATCAAGATGTTATGGAGGCGATCGAGTATCAGCGCCACAGCTTGCTTCAACAACATGAATCGCTTGGCGCAATTGTTTACTACTTGTTCAAAGGCCCATACACAAACTCTGAAGATCTTAGAATACTGGTGGCCCATCTCCGAAAACTCGACCGCTTTGATGGTGTTCTTGTTCACTACATCCCATCCATAGTTTCTTCCTTTGTTCAGCACGGATCCCCAGAACGAGCAGACTCATACAACGACGCTCGGAGCCTGAATACGGCTATTGTCTCCACAAAGGATGGCCAGACTTGGGCGCATCAGCCTTTCCACGCAGCTGTTATAGCACTCTGGCTAGCGGTCTATAGCGGGTGGGACTTTGACGTCCCACCTGCGCTTCCCCCAGGTACTGACCTTGAGAAAGAAGCTGAGGAGCGCACGAAAACGTTCATGGCTGCTCTGGACGACGGCGGCTTGGATCTTTTGCTCGCCATTTGTTCAGCCATCAGCAGTGAGGACTGGAGCGATCCCGCGCGAAGTGAATTAGTGACGTTGTTATTGAGAGAAAGCGCGTCTACGATTAAGGAAAGCTCCCCTGCAGCTCTCGAAGCGGATTCATGCTCTGATTACTTGAAAGAGCTCTTAATGGAGAACTTTGAGGTTTTCACCGAATCTTGTGTTGCAAATATGCCAGACGCCGTCCGCAGACTAAAAGCAGACGAGGATTTGCAGAGATTGGACCAAATTACCGCTCTCAGGGATGGACTGACCTCTAACCTGCATCGCAGTGTTGTGGAAGCCCGAACGCACCTTGAGTCATTCCTGGTAATTATGTCTTTCGCATTCGAAGGTCGTCCAGACGCAGCACAAGAGATCTGGGCCGACCCGGATGGCAATCTCTACGGCTTCCTCCAATGGTCCTCGAAGCGACAGACCGTGCCTCGGGTTAGCGCCTTTTGCGAACTACTTTGCTCGATCTCCAGCGGGGAAGAGAATGCTGTTTCTGCACACAGGTTCCTTTTGGAGGAGGACAAGTTCATGACTTCGAAATTTAAGCGGTCCACATCCATGAACTGGGCACAGATGTTCGCTGAGCTCCAGATATATGCAACAAGAGTCACGGAGAAGCCCTCGCCTCAGACTTTGCACCGTGCCAGGAAATTCGAGCCAGCTGACATAAGTGAGCCAGAGAGCCCTGTCATGCTGTCATGTTACCTCCGTCTAGTCGGACACCTTTCTAGACAGAGCGCTACGGTCAGAGAGTGGATGCTCCACCATCCTTCGTTCAACATCGTCAGTACGCTCCTGACCCTCTGCAGCGGCCCATTACCGACACATCTGCGCGCAACAGTATTTCAAGCGCTGGGGGGTCTGATGACCGACAGAAGTGCCATCATTGGCAATGAAATGTGGCTCGCGCTCGACCAGTGGATTTCCAGCGGGTCTATGGGTGCCTCAGGCGCTAACAAAGTACCTCTCGTTTCAAATCCGCTCATTCTGCATGAGCAGCAGGCATTCCAGAAGATTGGCGAAAGTTTTGACCAGACCAACGCGTTCGTTGCTTTCTTGCACACCCTGGTTTCGCCCGCCACTGATTCGGCAGAGTATCATCTCTGGCTACCCTTCCCGGAATCCCTCGGTTCATCCTATCGTATGCCCGGCATCGAACCATACATAGACTTTGTGCTAGGCCACGCCTTGTCGAAGAAAGTCCCCGAACTCAACGAACGCCAGGCGCGCCTCCTTACTTTCAACTGTTTGGATTTCGTCCAAACATCCCTCAAATCCTTCAATGAAGCCCTAGTGACTGTGCTTAGCGCGCCATCAGCATTGGCAGACTCTCCAGTCAAGACCTCAACACTCCACACTTACGTTCGCCTTCATCCTTTCGCGCGTGTGGCGGAATGGCTATACAATGAGGAGGTTGTAAAAGTTATCTTTGCAAATGCTCACCGGGATGTCAGTGAGATCTCAAAGGCTCCACATGACTCTATCATGGTACTGTCCTTGATTAGGAGCCTTCAGGTTATGGATACTATTCTCGATCTACAGTCAACCTATTTCAACATTGTGCGACCATTCATCAGATCCCAAGCTGGTAGCAGAGTTAATGTTTCAAACTCTTCGCTGGCCGCTTTTGAGGACTGCGTTTTGAACAACTTGAAAATTATCCCGTTATTGTGTTTGTATTGCAGTTCGGGGCATGAACTGCTTACCATCACCTCGTTGGGGCTGTTAGAAAAGCTGTCTAGCTCTCAGAGACTAAACAAACTTTCTACGCCCGAATTATCCAGGTGGCGCTCAGCCAACAAGATCGTCGAGGTTCTCACGACAGAGGTTGATGTTGACAATGTTGCTCGCCCATTTGTGTCTCAGATGCAGCCCGAGGCCAGGGAGCTTGAATTCGGCCCGAAGTGCTCGGGCTATGTCATTCGGGAAAGCATTCTGGGCCTCCTCAATAGCTGCCTAGGTATGATCCCGGATCGGCCAACACTGGCTCATATCCTACTTGGTTTCAGCAGTGTGGGGAACTTTCTCGATGTTCGTTCCGAAGGCTTGTTTGCTGATAAAATGTCCCTGCTACATGCCATCATCGGATTTCTGGAGACCTATCCGGATCAGTTGAATGGAAGCATCTTACCTTGGTTGGTGCACATGAAGCGCTTGGCTCTCGAGGTTTTGAGGCATTTATGGTCGTCTAAGATCTCTTCCTACTTCACGTTAGCGGAGATGCGTGGTAGTGGTTTTCTTCACAACCTGATAGCGAGCCAGCCTATAGTTGGGCCAACCACGCTATGGGATGGACTTCCAGTCGCCGCCGAACAATTCTGGGTGTGCGAATCAACGAGTGCCCTTGCGGAATTCCTCATGTTCAGGAGTTATCTCTTCGACTATGCAACCACGGAGATTCGCTCAGCGGCTAAAAGCGGCTCGCCAACACTTCAAGCGGCGATCCTTTCTACCTTGTTTGGTAGCTCCCCTTCAACAACCGGGGTCACGATTCCGATTCCAACTGTTTTCGATCTCTTTGACTTCGCAGACCTCGATATTACATTCCACGCCCAGCCACCAGAGGTAGACTTCCTCGGCGGGCTCAAGATCGAACTGTGTGCAAAGCCACAGGCAGAAGCGTCCCTTGTACTCTATGAAATTGGGGAAGTGGAGGAACTTATCCGTGCCAGAAGAGAGCAGCTCGTGTTAGATGGCGAACTTCGCCCACAGGACGAAGAAATATTTGCGGCAGAAGCTGACAGCTTGATCTTGTTCCTCCAAGCAACAAATAAGTCCCGACAGATTACTTGCAACCGACACATAGCTCTTCGGTCATGGGCTGAGTTACTGACCACAATACTCACATGCTCCGAACTCGACGGTGGCCGCAAGTTGACGTTCATCTTACACTCCATTGAATTGATCTTGCCAAAACTCGAGACTGCCATCGAGGAGAATCTGTCAGAAGGCCTCGAGTTGGCTCGATTGGCCGAGACACTTCTAGGGAAACTGGAGCAGTCTGCGACGAAATCGACCCATTACAGGCGCAATGGCGACGTTGTGGATGAGAAACTCCATCAGTTGTTCCAAGTCTGTATTCGCGGCATTATTGTGGACACTGGAAATGTCGATTTGAAAGAGTCTTTCTACAATATCTGCTCGCTCTACATTGCCCGCATTATCTCTCCCGGGATTGAACATCAGAGCATGAGGCATCACAGCCAGCAAGTAGTCAAATCAGCGGGCCGGTCACTAATTGAGGCTATTTGCGATGATGCCTATAGCGGTCAGGAAACATGCCGAGTATCAGCTCTTTTGTTGCTTGACTTCCTGGCAACTTTGGATAGACACGCCGACTCCGTATTGGCTGAGTCGATATCCGAGTCAAATTACCTGACATTATTCCTCGACAGCGTTCGAGTATTGCCACTTGAATTGAGGAATGCGCAGGCAGTCGGTATGAAGTCTGAAACAGCCACGCCAAATGTCGCTAACCAACATCCTTCAGATACGCCTTTGCTTCTCTCATACTATGAGTCTTTGCTATCCCTCCTACAACAACTCTGCCAAACGAAATCTGGTGCAACTCATGTCATAAAGGCCGGTCTTTTCCAAGCAGTGCGCGATTCGCAGCTCATCTCTGCGGATCCTGACCTCGGTATCGGTATGTAGAGATGTAGTGCGAGTTCCGATTCACAGACAGCTAACAAAAGCAGACATTGATAACCCAGACGCTCTTCGGAAATACTATGGTCTCCTAGATTCGGTATTACGAGTTATTGTCACTGCGGTATTCTCTCGCGGACTTCACAATGAGCAGATGATCGAGCAAACGCGGTCCTTCCTCACAGAGAACAGGCAAAGCATGGTCGGCATCTTTAAGCGATTCGCTAAGATTGGTGGAGCGGCCGCCCCGGAGCACCACGAGGCACTCACCAGTATTGCAAAGTCATACACGGCCCTTGTTGCTGCGACAGACTTCCTAGAGGTTAGTGTTTCCACCCTAGTTATCATAGTCCCAAACGCTAACATTTGCGTAATATAGGTTGAGGAAAGTGAAGTACAGGAACACATTGGACCGAAGCTATTTTCATGAGCCTGGTTTTGTTTAAGTGTGATGACAGCATTGGATGAATGAGGGTAGCGGTGTATTCATGGGATTAAGCATATGGGAATGGCTATTATACAACAGTTTCAGGCGTCTAGACGACATATAAATCCAAAATAAGCATCAAAGACCTGAATAATGCCGAGTGACTTTCATCCTATCCAAGTGTAAGCAGATGACCGCTTATGTCATCGGGTATTATCTTATCTCCGAATTCAACGTCAGGCAAGCTGCGGAGTCCCTCACTTGTTCTCCCAGCTCTCTCCTCGCTTTTCTCTCCTTGCTTTTCCTCCACCTCAGCTGACCATCACTCCAATCCGCCGACTTCCGACCGATTTGCAGGATTGAGGAGTACATGCGATGCCCTTCATGGTTTGAACACCATTTGGATCGTTCCAGCTCTGAATGACCGGCCCTCGTCACCCTCTTCTGGGAGACAACCGGGTAGATGCAGCAGAACTCAAGAGGCGCCACCGAGCAGCGGAGCGGTAAGCGCAAGTCTGCTGGTAAGAGGAAGCACACCGAGCGTGAGGAATCATCACAGCAGCCCCAACAACAGCAAGCGACCCTTTCGACCCTGTTTAACAGGAACCAAGCACACGACGAATCCCCTAGCAAGCGTGCGCGAGTATCTCCTCCTCTTCCGTCGCTCCCATCGAATCAACCTGGCTCCGGCAATATGTACAGTTTCTCGAGTACCGGATCGAAGCCGAGTGGTCCCGCCGGCGGGCGTCCGCTACACTCGAATCCGACCCTCCAAGCTCGCACTGGGAATGCATCGTCGCAGCAGAGCAACTTCACGCCGCATACCGGGGCTAAGAGGCTGGTTGTGAAGAATCTTCGGACGGGGAACCGCTTGAATCAAGATTCGTATTTTGATAAGGTTTGGGGCCAGTTGGATGCGGCGCTGTCGGCTATCTTCGGCGGTGGGAAACCGGAGATTTCGATCGAGGAACTCTACAAAGGGGCCGAGAATGTCTGTCGCCAGGGTCGCGCTGCGGTGCTATCTAAGCGACTTCAAGGGCGATGTCGCGAGCACGTTGCTGGGAGCCTGCGCGAGGCCCTGGTCGAAAAAGCCCAGATCGGGTCAAATATTGACACACTGCGGGCTGTAGTTGATGCTTGGAAAGTCTGGCAGTCAATGCTGGTATGTTGGCTTTGTCTCGCGCGATTTTGACCCATATTGACAATCAGTAAATAGGTCACCGTTCGTTGGATCTTCTATTACCTCGATCAATCCTTCCTCCTCCATTCCAAGGAACATCCCGTGATTCGCGAAATGGGCTTAATACAGTTTAGACAGCACGTATACGCTGACTCTACATTGCAACCGAGGATTCTCCAGGGTGCCTGTGATCTTGTTGCGGCCGACCGCAACCAGGAACACAGCAGCGTCGCGGACTCTAGTCTCCTCCGAAATGCCATTGAACTATTCCATGGTCTAGACGTTTATACATCTGGCTTCGAGCCCGGCCTTGTCACAGCTTCGAATGTTTTCTTCACATTATGGTCTCAGCAAGAGGCGTCTGGATACTTAGCGTCTTATGTTGATAATAGCCATCGCCTCATCGAGCGCGAGGTCAATCGATGTGAGCAGTTTTCGTTCAACCGGACCACAAAACAGAAACTGTCGGAACTGCTAGATCAGACCCTAGTAACAGACCAGGAGGATGTTTTGTTGAACCAAAAGGATGTCCTGGGTCTGCTACGGACGGGAAACAAAGTCGCTTTAGGGCAGCTGTACACGCTTCTTGAGCGCAAGGAGCTCGGGGCCAAACTGAAAGGTGCCTTCAGCACATATATCGGAGAAGAAGGTTCAAATATCGTTTTTGACGAGGAGAAGGAGGCGGAAATGGTTGCCCGTCTACTGGATTTCAAGAAACAACTTGATGATATTTGGAACGAGTCATTTCATCGGAATGAGGATATCGGCCACGCCCTTCGCGAAGCCTTTGAAGGTTTCATGAACAAGGGCCGAAAATCCGAGTCTACAGGTGGTACCGACAATCCCAAGACTGGAGAGATGATCGCCAAATACGTCGACAGGCTTCTCCGGGGCGGATGGAGGCTGGCACCCACGCGGGAGGCGGAGAATATGCCCCTCACCGACGAGGACGCGGAGATCAACCGACAACTAGATCAAGTATTGGACCTCTTCCGGTTTGTTCACGGTAAGGCGGTATTCGAAGCTTTCTACAAGAACGACCTCGCACGTCGTCTGTTAATGGGTAGAAGTGCAAGTGATGATGCAGAGAAGAGCATGCTGGCCAGGCTTAAGACAGGTACGTACGTCCCTTCTCTCGGTCCAAGGCATACTGGAAAACTAAGTCTTGGCAGAATGTGGATCAAGCTTCACACATAACCTCGAATCCATGTTCAAGGATATGGAAGTTGCTCGTGATGAAATGGGTGCATATAGTTCTATCCAGCGTGAACGACGGACCCCACTCCCCGTGGATCTCCACGTCAATGTCTTATCAGCATCTGCATGGCCTACATATCCTGACGTCCAAGTACGCATACCACAAGAGATCTCCATTGCGATTGACGACTTCCAAAAATTCTACGACACCAAGTATAATGGTCGAAAGCTCCAGTGGAAGCACCAACTAGCACACTGCCAAATTCGCGCGCGGTTCCCGAAGGGAGATAAGGAACTAGTCGTCAGTTCATTCCAGGCGATTGTCCTTCTCCTGTTCAACGATCTCCCGGAGGGTGGTTCTCTCAGCTATCGCCAAATTCAAGATGCTACCAGTCTCTGTAAGCTCGCAACTTCCCCAGTACCATAAATTACCAATGCTAATACTCGCAATAATAAAAGCCGACAAAGAACTAAAACGAACCCTCCAATCCCTCGCCTGCGCCAAATACCGCGTCCTCACCAAGAAACCCAAGGGCCGCGACGTCAACGAGACCGACGAATTCGCATACAACCACACCTTCACCGACCAGAAGATGCGCATCAAGATCAACCAGATCCAGCTCAAGGAGACGAAGGAGGAGAACAAGACGACGCACGAGCGTGTTGCCGCAGATCGCCACTACGAGACGCAGGCGGCGATTGTGCGCATCATGAAGAGTCGCAAGACCATTAGCCACGCGGAACTTGTCTCGGAGGTTATCAGTGCGACGAAGAGTCGTGGGGAGCTTGATGTTACAGACATCAAAAAGAATATTGAGAAGTGCGTTTCTTCCTCTGGAATTTGGTTGTGCTTCTGTTGATGGGTTGCTAACTGGTTTTTGAATAGGCTGATTGAGAAGGACTATATGGAGCGCGAGGGACAAACACGCTATGTATATGTCGCCTAAGTTCGTTTCACGCGCTTTGGATATGGATATCTGTATGGGTACGGACTGTACTCTATGTATCACGAAACATGGGAGAACATAAGATCAGACGACAAATCCTTTTTTTAGATGCATCTATCATGGGCGTACATTGGACTTATTTCACTCACTTACTATTCCTGCTGCTTTGCTACATACATCCTTCCAGGCATTCATTCATCTAATCTCATCCTGCCAATACAGATGATAAATACTCCCTCTTCTACCTATCCAACCTTCGCACTCTAATCAAATTGAGAATAGACCCCTTCCCTGCTCCTCCTGCGGGAACCTCGCACCCCCTTGCCTCCTAATCTCATCCAGAATCTCCATCACCCGCACCGTCTCGCCATGCGACATAACAGCATTCTCCCTCTCGCCCCTCGCAATACTCTCCGCAACAGCATCAGCCTCGAAGTAGAACCCCATCCCCTCAACCTCGAAATCATACTTCTTCCCTTCCACCTTGCTCCCCTCCTTCTCAGCGGCGGGGTTCACCTTGGGATAGACGGAGAACGAGGCCGGGGATGAGGCGGCGGGACCCTCCACAAGGATATATCCCTCCGTCCCCTCAAGTCGGAGGAATGTTCTGGGTGTCCGGGCCTCGAGTGTTGAGGTTAGGATCCCCTGTCGGCCCGTGGCTTGATATCTCAGGACGAATGACGAGGCGATGTCGACTCCGTCACGGAGAGTTTGTGTTGCGGTGATTTGGGGCTTCTCGGTTGAGGTTGACTCTGGCGACTCGAGAGTGAGGATCCCCCATGTTAGCGAGTAGATGCCCATGTCGAGTAAGCTACCCGCGCCCATCGAGAGGTTTTTTAGTCTTGAAGATTCAGGGAGAGAGGAAATGTTCATGTCAAGACCAAAGTCGCAGAAGACGCGGCGGACGTCCCCGATAGCTTTCTCCTCGTATAGGACCTTGCGCAGTGAGGAAACGAGGGGGCGGAAGCGCAGCCACATGGCTTCCATGATGAAAACGTTCTTCTCGGCTGCGGCCGCGAGGACTTCACGGGCTTCGGCGGCGTTGAGGGTGAATGCTTTCTCGCAGAGAACATGTTTCCCTGCAGCGATTGCGTCGAGGCAATTTTGTTTGTGCAGTCCGTGCGGGGTGCCGATATATATGATGTCGACTGCGGGGTCATTGTAGACGCTACGGTAATCCGGGTAGACAGTTGGAGCTGGGGAGAGAGTGGGCAAATTCTGGGAGACGAAGGCGTTGCCTTTGGGGAGAGAAGAGGATCCGATTGCCTGGATTATATGCGTTGCACGAGGGGTCTTGCGGGGGGCGGTTATGTCTTTGGTGAACCAGGAGGAGATAAGGCCAGTTCCTGGGCGCTGTTAGTAGGTTTCTTGGGTACAGGGGAGGTGTGCTCACCTATTATACCCCAACGGAGGGTAGGGAGAGTTTGGTCGGAGGAGCCCATCTTATCTTTCTCAATCTGGCGCGCAAAATTGAAGTTCATGGGAATATTTTCAGAATGAGGAGGGGCAACGGATATGTATATACGCAGGCAATGAGTGATGCATCCGGACGACTCCACCCGGCTGGCCCGAAGGGACCTGGATAAGCAATTGAGTATGTAAAACGTAGCCAAGGAGGCAAGCTAATCCTAGACTGACTTGAGCGCAGAGTCTTGGACTTGGAATCCTTAGGCCCAATAGGGCCCAGCCCGAAAGACCAAAGCCGTCTCTCCCCGAGCAGTAAACAGTCAATTGCCGCCCCGCCTCCCCACCTCCCACTAACAACATCAGTACTTTTGAGGATTCGACCATAATCATTCGTCTGTTTGTATTCAAGTCCTCAAGAAGCTGGAGCCGGGTTAGCCAACTGATAGATATGCTCTAGTGTAAGTCTTGCGGCACGTAGATCCGGTGCTTCGTCTTCCCAGTATCTAAGACCCGCAATACAAGTGTCTATTACCGACATCCAATTCGACGGCATTGAAATGTTGTGGCTCTTCGCCGCTATCAAGATCAGAAGACCCTTCGTATAAAAGCCGCGCGCCGCAAGCCAGGATCCATGATGACGATGTCTTATGAAGCAGTGCTGGACCTGTTTGAAGATCATGTCTAAGCAAATGCGGGCATTCTGGGCATATATCGATAGATTAGGGTTCTGGGGGCTTGAATGTGCCGCTAGGTATAAAAATGGTCTCCATATACGATCACGTAGATCGAAGTACCGTGCGCGAAGGACGTAAGAGAGCTCATCTTCAGGGTTATCGAAGCTAAGATGAGATGATGGAGGAAGACTATCCACCCATTGAGTGACCTGGGCGTCAAGCTCCTCTGCGATACGTTGTAGGTGATGCACTGGCGTGTTCGCCCATTCTTCCGGGTTTTGAGGGTGTAGCGTCGCAGTTATGCGGTTCATTATACGTCGGCTCGCGATCTCGGATAAGTAGTAGTACCAGCTCCTCTCCGAGCTAGCATCCAGCACTTCTAATGCCTCTGCGTGGCTTTCGGTATCCCGATTCACTACATTTACTGGTGGTGAAGGGAAGGCGTCTGAGTATTCAACCTTGGCCAGCCCGGTCGGGGGCAATGCAATTTCCTCCCTCATTTCACAGTCCGACTTTAGACAAGACCAGTAGAGACGTGATCTAACCGCCTCAGAAGACTGTTCAACAGGTTGGCCGAGGGTAGAGGCGATGAGATACGTCTGAAAGTAGGTACAGGCGCGATTAAACGACAGCCAGGCCCGAAGAGGTCGCATCAGATACATTTCGTAAACACCGATGAGAAACGAACATTGTATAGCAATAATTGAGGAGTCGAGTAGCCCTATGCGCTTGCGTGCGGCGCTATAATAAGATTCTCCGGTAGCATGATCATGGGCATCAAGGCGAGACGCATCTTGCGATAATGGCGTTTCGAGAGTAAATGGTCGTGAGACTGTCCCCAAGGCACAGGCAATCAGAATGAGGCACGATGGGCCATCCCACTGGAATCCGTCTTCGATAATAAGCCGGCAAATATTCCTCAGCTCGTTCGGGTCTAGTATAGGATTTTTTGTGTGAACGTTTTCCAAGAAGTCCTCTACCAATGAAGGGACGTCTTCTTCACGGATACCTCGACTGCTTGATGTCGTTTTGCGCTCTTTCGAAGCTTCAGAGAGAGCTGGATTGAAAAAGAGCGTATCCGCGTCGTTCACATTGTCAATGTCACGAAACAATGGCCATTGCAAGATACGGCTACTTGCACAGTTGGCTTGAAGCTGCTGCGCCTCAAAGAGGAATGTATACTCCATGGTCATTGATTCAAACCCTCTGGGGGTGGTTGTTAAGGCTATGTTGCCTCCAGATTCTTCCAGAACGTTTTGAACATCTCGCCTTGTTTGCGGAGAGTTAGATGGGCCAATTCGGTCAGCGGGATGTTGTTCGAGAAGCCGAATCGCATAGTTGACGCGATCCAAGATAGCCAGGCTTGCTGCATCAAAGCTGTAGGGGTCAGATCAATCCAAAGGTATGATAGCAGCATTTCTTACGATGAAAAATCTGTTGAAGCGTCTTGGTAGACGCACTGAAAGTGAAGTGATGTGCATGTGCCACATGAGGGTCGACGATTGTCACATTTGGTCTAGACACCAACCATGAGCACCCTGATTAGGACCACTACACTATCAACAGCTACCTTTCTTATTCGACATAGCTGACATGCAACTACTGCCCGTCTGCGAGGATAAGCGCTGCGAGCAGCAGTAGTTCGAGGTCTCTTTGCCGCGGGGAGATCACCGGCGACTGTATCATTGTCCCGACCAGGGTCCATTGAGTGTTATCTGAGAGGGGGTCGTAAGGAGACAGCAACCACTTTGGCTAGTAGTTGAGGAAGGGGCAACAACACAAGCGGGCGAGTCGGGGAGTGCAGGAGAAAAGAGGAAGTTGGAGAATGATTCTCAATGATCCAAGTTGCCGGCTTTCCCCGCTTAAAAAGGCCTCCACTGTGAACTGTCCTTCCGCAGGCCTCCAACTTCTCTTCCCCACATGTTTTACTGCGTCCCTGAGGCTTGAGGTATTTTGGTGTTACACTGTTAATCATGGCTATGAGGCGGGGCAGCAGGTTTGCGTTGGTTAAAATCAGAATGTTTCCAACCTCATCCAACGCACCATCTTCAATCTCTTTCTTTCGGTACACCTACCTCCAAAATGTCCTCCACAATCGTCCGCGTTGGTGTGATCGGGTGTGGAGAGATCGCCCAGGTAAGCCAACTCGATTAAGGAGCCGTGTTCATAATCTGATCAATCCAAAGGTAGCGCATATTCCTACTTTCAATCTGCTGTCCGACTACTTCCAAATTACCTACCTCTGCGACATTTCAACGAATGCCCTCGAGCATTGCAAGAGAAAAGTTACCGGTCCTCCTCCAAAGATAACAAAGTCCGCCGAAGAGCTATGCAGTTCATTTGAGGTTGATGCAGTTCTGGTCTGCAATGCTTCAGTTTACCATGCCGAGCATGCGATTCTTGCTCTTGAGAACGACAAATTTGTCCTGGTGGAGAAGCCTCTTACGAGTTCCCATGAGGACATCGACAAGCTTCAGGCTGCAGAAAGAGCATCCAAGGGTCGGCTGATGGTAGGGTACATGCGACGGTATGCCCCCGGCTTTCTTGACGCCATCGCAGAGATTGGGGGAATATCCCAAATTCATTACGTGCGAGTCCGTGATATCATTGGGCCGAACACTACATTCGTTGGACAATCAGGGACCTTTCCGAAGCGCTTCGACGATTACAACCCTGAGGATTCGCAGGCCCTAAAAGATAAGGATCGGAAGGCTACAGATGAGGCCCTCTCGGCATATGGGGTGCCTGCGAACGACCATACACGCCGCGTGTTGATGGCCCTAGGGGGGTTAGGGACTCATGACTTGTCCGCCATGCGCGAGGCGATAGGAATGCCAAAGAGCGTCAAAGCCGCCATTTTGACATTTCCAATCTGGACCGCCACCTTTGACTACGACACATTCCCAGTTGTTTATGAGTCCGGGCTCAATGAAGTACCTGTTTTCGACGCCCATATTGAAGTATATGGATCGGACAAGATTGTCCGCATCAACTACGATACACCCTACGTCAAAGGCCTTCCCACAACAATGACTGTGCGCGAGAAGACGACCGGGCCGCGGGGCGAGGAATGTTATCAGGAGCGCTATGTTCGTACAACCTATGAGGACAGCTACACTGTAGAATTCAAAGCGTGGTACGAATCCATCCTCAGTGGCCAGCAAACCAAGACGACAATCGAAGATGCGCGCCAGGATGTCGACCTCATACAGATGCTTATGCGTGCTGGTTTTCGAAGCGAGTAATTGGATGTTAGCTGAAGCATATTCTGACAATACCTAGATTCAATTGAAACCGTTGCATTGGCGCTTTTTTATCAAAGCAGGACGAACATAAATCAGCAGCAAAGACTCTCAGCTTCAGATCCAGCAGACCACCACTTCAGGACCAATTTTTCGGTTTCAATCATTGCCGCCTCTCCCCGGGGCCAGGATTCAGCTTTTGCATGCGGCGGATCCTTCGGGGAGAGGCGGACTTTGAAGCTATGTATCGCGAGATTTCATTCGCCTGCAAGTCCCCACCCCCTCTCGCGAGGGCCAGTTTCCATTCTTCCCCAGTCCCACAAGCTGGTGGTTTCCCCATGGGGCGACAACATGGAACAATTCATCTTGTTGTCCAGATCACAAGGCTTGAATACGAATTGCCTGGCTATGAACGATCCCGCTTTATGGGCCTTGCTATGCTCTTGAATATTTAAAAGGGCCATATCCTCCTCACTTTCTGATGAACAGATTCGCATACTTTCTTGAACTATAACATGGGTTACAAAGATATCCAGAAGAGGTCTGTCGGTCCTGAGCTAGCAAGGCTCCTCCCTGATGATGGCATCCCCTTCTGGCGGAAGAAACACTTGCTTCGTCTCAACCTCTCCCTATTCTGTCTTTTCCTCCTATCTGCTTCCGACGGTTACGATGGCACCTTGATGAACGGGCTTCAGGCCCTTCCACATTGGCAAGAGTTTATGGACCACCCTACTGGCGCATGGTTAGGGTTTGTCAACGCCGTTACCAGTCTTTCAGCCTTCGTCACATATCCCATCGTCGCCTGGTGCAACAATAAGATAGGTCGGAAGAAGACCTTGGGAATCAATTACTTCTGGATCGTCCTAGCCGTTGCTCTACAAACAGCTGCAAGCAATTCAACAACATTTGTTCTAGGTCGATTCTTCATTGGAGCCTCAGCGTCCTTCACCTCAGGTTCTGCTCCCATCCTCATCACCGAGACAGCCTATCCCACTCATCGCGGTATTTTAACGGCCCTATTCAACTGTGGCTGGCACGTCGGCTCCCTCCTCGGGGCCTGGACAATTTTCGGCACTCGCGTTATAGATAACAACTGGTCCTGGCGTATCCCGTCCCTGCTTCAGTGCGCCTTGCCCGTCATCGCCCTGGTGGGCTTTCTAGCAGTCCCCGAAAGCCCTAGATGGCTCGCGTCTCAAGAGCGCCTTGAGGAAGCCCGCGCGTTCCTCATCAAGTACCACGCCAATGGCGACGAGAACTCGGCCCTCGTTGAATTCGAACTCCGCGAGATTGTCAATTCCCTGGCCCTCGAATCCCAGAACCGCAAATCCTCATCATGGCTCGATATGTTCCGCGGGCGCGGAAACCTCCACCGCTCCTTCATCACCATCACCCTAGGCGTCTTCGCCCAGTGGAACGGCGTGGGTATCGTCTCATATTACCTCGCCCCCGTCCTGCGCAGCGTCGGCATCACCTCCGTTTCAAATCAAACCATGATTTCGGGTTTTCTCCAACTCTGGAACCTCATCCTGTCCCTCTTTGCAGCGTTCAACGTCGACCGCTTTGGACGCCGGTCTCTCTTCCTCGTCTCTTGCTTTGGCATGCTAGCGTCCTACATCATTATCTCGGGCCTCGCGGGCTCTTTCGCAAATACCGATAACGGCCCCATAGGGATAGCAGTCATTCCTTTCTTATTCATCTACTACGGCTTCTACGACATTGCCTTTACACCACTTCTCATGGCGTACCCGTGCGAAATCTGGCAGTATGATCTCCGTGCGAAGGGTCTAGCGCTCGGAATGAACAGCACCCGTGTTGCATTGTTCTTCAATACATTCGTTAACCCCATCATCCTTGATGCGATTGCGTGGAAGTACTATATTGCGTACTGCGTCATTCTCGTTATTATCACAATAACAATCTGGTTCTGGTATCCTGAGACGAATGGGTACACGCTCGAAGAGATGGCCGCCATCTTTGATGGTGAGAGAGCAGATGAGAAGATTACTTCCGGTGGAACAGCGGCGGAGGCTGATGGTAAGGACGTTAAAACTAATATTGCGCATGTTGAAAAGGCGTGGTCTATAGGCATCTATATACGACCAATATAGCCTAATTGTTAAACCATGCCTGGTATCGCATCGTTCTTCTTGGGTAATGTATCTTTTTGGCCTACGAGCCTTCGTCTCCGCCAACATAGATACTCTAATTACGACAAGCATGATGTAGGGCGCACCTTCCGCCGAACAAGGCTGTTCCACAGCCATAAAGGGAAGGAACGACCCTCGCACCTGCCTTGCGAAGCTACAAAAAGCTTTCCCATCCTACTCGGGAAGTTACGACGGGAGCCCAGCTCCTTCCCGTGCTGCTTTCTTGCGTACCAACGCTAAAACAAGGAACGAGCGACTTGCATCGTGACTTCCTCGCGGAGCTGCGGGGGCCATAATTCTATGAAAGGAAGGTGCCATGGAGAACAAGTCAAGATAAGAAGGAGCGGCCAGCATCGCGCCTGCCGTGCGAGACCTCGACACATAGCTATCTTGAAAAGGAAGGCGCGATGGAGGGCTCGGGTATGACAAAAAGGGAAGAAGCGGCCCAAGGTATCATCATGGATCAATCGTACCTGCCTCGCGCACATGTACGGGGTCCACCACTCTCGTCGAAACGCTGCGAGGGAACACCTTCACAAGGAAAGGACAAACTGCATCGTGCCTTCCGCGCGAGCTTACTATAGGTAGTATCACCCATCGGGGAAGGTGCGATGGAGGCCCGGCTGTCATGAACGTCAATTTGGAAAAAACGGCCAGCAAACATGGGCCCCGTTGAGCCGCGCCTTCCTTGAAAAGCTTAGGGGATATTAATACTCCACGTGGGAAGTTACAATAGGATAGGAAGGGGCCATCAATCATCATCTCGGTCAGAGGGCCGGAGAAGCTCCGAGCCCACATCTACTGACGGGCACGGTAGAATTGCCGAGTTGCCAGAAGCCATCGACGCGGGGCTGGGGGCTCGGAGTGTTCCGTATAGGCTCGGTTCTCGGCGCTTTAGCCGTTACCGCGGATTGCTGCCGATTGTTCATTAATCAGGAGTTTGGTATGCGACTATATGGTGGCGGGTGATGTTAGGGCTTCCGGGCGAGGAGGGTCGAAGTCGCTACCAATATCAACTTTCACCTCTTCGGTGGGCTTGATAGACCCCGGTCATACCATTGTACCGGTGATGTTTCACTTCAGATGACCCGAATAATTACGAAGTTTCTCGGTGGATTTGCTTGTACACGTTGCCTGGTGGTGGTGTCAACTGTTGAGCTTTGACTCCGGGTGCAATACTAAGCTTACATAGGTTACTATTTAAAGCACGAATACATCAACTACGGTCCTATGGTCTAATGGTTATGACATCAGACTCTGATATCGAATTAGAGTCACATCTGGTAATCCCGGTTCGATCCCGGGTAGGACCTCTTCTTCTTTTTTGTTTTGAGTCTTTTTTTCACGGCCGCTGTGTGTGTGGCCTTGTCTCCTTTTGTAATGGTTTTCCTACTGTCTGCATCTGCTTTCATACCTAGAGAGGGATCAAATGGGACTAGACAGCAGAAATTCTCTTGTTGGTGGTGCGTGCGCCACAGGCAAGCAATACTGTCCGTCGCTGGCTGCCGCCCCATTTCCCGTTCGGCTGCGGGCGCCCTATCTTATAGATTTTTCCAACCTCCGCCGACTCAACAATTCAGGTTGTATGGTCTAATGGTTATGACATCAGACTCTGATACCACGTTAGAGTCATATCTGGTGATCCCGGTTCGATCCCGGGTACGACCTTTTTTGCTTCGCGATAAAATCACTCGTATGCTCGTAGGTTGGTGAGTGGGTTGTGTGTGTTGATACCTAGGGCACACTTATTTTTCGCGCTGGCCGGATTGTGTGTACTCGATGCCGAGTATCAGTCCGCTTCGAAATGTAAGAACTAGAGTATAAACAGCAGATCATCTGAGGAATATTGTCTAGCATTGTAGAGTGTCAGTCTGTGGTAGTATGCCTGCAGTATAAAGATAGCTTCAAGCTTGACTGGGGTGTCTCCTCTGGGCTGAATGGGGCGGGGGGTTCTGTTGGTCACTAAGGATTCGCCGGGCATGTCATGCGCATTTGGATACGAGTCTTCCGGTTAATGCTATGTAGGAGAACAGGGTTGCAAGGGGTGTGGCTACTGTACGTTGGTGGTGCCGCAAGATCGCGCTTAAGTAGACAGTCAGATACAGTTCCAGTCCACATGGCGGCTCGGTTCGACCATCGACGTTTCACTAGTAGTACTACTGCTGGACTGCTGCGCCTTTTTTTCTAGCCTAAGGTACACCGGCGCTGGCTTTGGCGGGCCGGCGGGAATAATCTGCCATGGCCTTTATATCGCTGCGGATCTGCAAGCATGGCTTAGGCGTTATATCGGCTTGGAAGCCTAGGCCCGTGTCTTTGGCAGTACTACAGTCTGGCTCTGGTGGGACTAATATTGCGTCCTTGTGTATGTTCCTTTAGCTGCCAGTGCCGGTGTCTCATGCTTTTATTCGATGGTGAGGTGTAGTCACAGTGGCAGGGCACGGCGTTTATACTTATGCCGAGATATATATATATCATGATCGTAAAGGTAGTTTTCACCATTAGTACAGTGAAGATGGATTATAGCTCAATTACCTACGCATTAAACAAGCTATAAAAGATTCTCTCGTGGTTCTCGCCTACATGTAGCAAGGATGTGCTGCCCAACCCGGACAGAGCATTGAGTTGTGATGGCATCCGAGAAAGCGAAATGCATGAAAAGATAACCTGAAAATTTATTGCAGGCTATTATAACAGTAAATGGCTGTGCTTTTCAACCAATCAGGTCCTATGGTCTAATGGTTATGACATCAGACTCTGATATCAAATTAGAGTCACATCTGGTAATCCCGGTTCGATCCCGGGTAGGACCTCAGCTCTTTCTTTTTTTTTTTTGCTCCCTCACCCGCTCGCTCGCTCATCTCATCTTTCGACTACCCTCGCCATCTCTCTCCCCCAGTATGATATTTTTTTACCTGCGCCGGAAAATGAGCGACACCAACAAAACGTGCATTTGTTTCAACATGTATCTACTCCAGACTCAGTATAACGGAGCCTCCCCTTACCTCCTGTTGCGAGGCAAGTCGGCCGAGAGCTAAAAAGTAAACAAAACCCCTGCGCAAGCCCAATGGCACGCCCGCCCCTTGATCGCTCTGGATAGAACTCGGCTTCCAGGAAAGGAAATCCAGAAGGGTCATTTGCAATGGTCTGGGCTCTCAAGCGGCTCACGTGGAAGTCTGAGCTTTTCGATCCACCTTCTGGAACCGTGCTGGCTAGGCTAACAATAGATAGTCCGGCTGTGCGTCTGTGGATTCCGGCAAAGGTCCACGACGGCCGATGGAGCGATAATCGATTACTATACGATGATCCCCTGTCGAGATCCCATGACCAGTTCCTTGGGGTAATCACCTTATCCGGAACTTGTGTTTCATAAGTTCATACCCAGATTGTATGAACGTTGTACTCTGTCGCCACGGCTGTGAATCATGAGAGGTCCATGACGTCCAAGAGTGAGCATTATCTAAATATGACATTATGTGCCTGATCCCCAAGACTTGGATAAAGTTGGCTGTGCTGTCGATACCTCCCTTAACAGGCTGGAAGCTGGATCGAGAGTGTGGGGAATATCATGTCCCGTCAAAGTTGGGGCCTTGGAGGCGACAGCTGAGGAATGAAACCAGAGGAAAAGAAAGCGCAACTGTTGAGCCCAGGATTGGCATTTCTTAGAGCGTTGCACAGCTCCTCCCACTCCAGTCTCCGCGGCTGGTGAGTTTCGCCGGAGGACTACGTGCACACCGAGCTCTGCGGGATTGCCGCAGATGGTAATCCGAAGCGCTGGCAGTCGGTTCTCCTCCGATCGCTTACCAGATTCAGAACACCAGTTCCTGATGTATGGATGATGGATGGGGTCATGCATCCTCGACCTGTCCATGTGAGCAGGAAAAAAAAAGAGCAAAAAAAAGGTACAGCATCTCTCAGGTATCTCCTTGCTTTTCGCCGGTTACGCCATTTGTACGCGGCTTGTTGGGTGTACCTTTGCGCGGTGCTTATAATTCCCTATTTATCCAACACCCCTCTTTCCAAGGTTCTTCACTGTACATTCCCCTTTTGCTCCGTCTGTCATACTACTAGCCCTGCATTTATTCTCGCCCCCTCCCGTGTTACGACGCCCGTTCGAATTGATTGTCTTCCACCTTCACCTTCATCTTCGCCTGCTTGCTATTCAGTCGCCCGCGAGACACGGTAAGTTTGCATTCACCAGAAAGACTAGATCTTTCTCCCCTTGTTCTCAATCAACAATGCAGCAATACAATGAATCAACACCGTACAACATCAATTGGAGTAGAGGCTGACTGAATAGACCGGCTCTATACGATCTCCACTTTCCCCGCCGGACTAGACACCGATTGCATCTGACAGCGTCGCAGTATTCCTGGAGAAACTGCGAATTGTCCCCGGAATCCTCATTCACAATAATATCGCCCAGACCTTGTCTACCGAAGAGCCCGCGAACATATAAAGGAGAGCTTCCCAGCTCCTCCGGACGACAGTCTTCCACTTCCCCAGGTTGCCTGCGATAATCTGGTGCTGCCCCACCAAATCTTAATCTCGACGTCATACTTTCTTTCCCCTGCCGCTGATCTCCAGCTGTTTTCGCCATGCAAAGTATGTATTCTTTCCTGCATTCGCTGTTTCGAGATTTGGCCAATGCGCCCCTCCACCCTGCTGTCACCCCCACTCAGCCTTTCCCTTTGCCCCAGTCATTATGAAATCAGAATTGCTCCACCAAGTCCATCGAACAACGCGCTTACTTCTCTCAGCCAAGCACTTTTTCTCAGATCCGACCCATCTGGTCCAGACGGCACTGAACTCGCTTACTCTCAC
This sequence comes from Aspergillus pseudodeflectus, assembly GCF_044049435.1. Lineage (NCBI taxonomy): Eukaryota > Fungi > Ascomycota > Eurotiomycetes > Eurotiales > Aspergillaceae > Aspergillus > Aspergillus pseudodeflectus. The sequence goes on along the minus strand of NW_027263800.1, from coordinate 414,606 downwards.
AAACCCTTCCCTCGCATTTGACCGCCAAAACAAGATCATCTTTCGCCGCCCGGAAGTTGTCAAGAAGTCAAAAGTCGCCATTGTGTCCGGTGGAGGTTCCGGCCATGAACCCGCTTTTGCTGGATATGTCGGCCAGGGTCTCCTAGATGCCTCTGCGGCGGGGACAATATTTGCTTCCCCGTCCGCGGAACAAGTCCGCATTGCTGCGATGGACCGTGTCAACAATGAGCAGGGCGTGCTTATCATTCCCATGAACTACACCGGTGATGTTCTGAACTTCGGTATGGCTGCCGAGAAGGCTCGCGCAGCTGGTATAAAGACTGAGTTCTTCGCGATCAATGATGATGTTGGTGTTGGCAAAGAGAGAGGTGGCAAAGTTGGTCGCCGTGGTATCGGAGGTGGTATCTTTATTTTGAAGATTGTCGGGGCTCTAGCAGAGGCTGGGTAAGCCACGTTTCTACTAAATGGCCAGAGTGAGACTAACAAGATTTAGTGCTTCCCTCGAGGAGGTATACAAGACTGCTCAGCTAGCAAACGACAACCTCGTCTCCGTCGGTTCCTCTTTAGAGCACGTCCACGTCCCTGGAAGAGATGTTTCAGAGGACTCTGTCCCCGAGGGCGAGGTCGAAGTCGGCATGGGTATCCACAACGAGCCCGGCTCTCACCGAGTAAAGGCCACCCTCGTCGAGCTAGTCAAGACCATGCTCCTCCAGTTACTAGACCACAACGACCCCGACCGAGCCTTCATCACCCGCAAGCCAGAGGACAAGTTCGTCCTGCTGATCAACAACCTCGGAGGCGTCAGCACTCTCGAGCTATCAGGCATCACCGACGAGGTCTACCGTCAGCTCGGCGCAGACTACAAGATCAAGCCCGAGCGCATTATTCAGGGTACATTCCTCACCAGTCTGAACGGTCTGGGCTTCAGCGTTTCGCTGCTGAAGCTGGTCGACACTGGGCTCGGCCCCGGAAAGTCCTTCCTTGAGCTCATCGATGCTCCCGCCGAGGCCGTCGGCTGGGCTGCACCCATCACCCCGGCTACCTGGGAACACCGTAACTCGCCCCCCGTTGAGCTGAAGCAAGTCAAGACCGGCGAGCAACCACCCAGCAACGTCAAACGTACGTCCCTCCCCATCCCAGTCCATATCCGTAAGCAAGCTAACAAGAATAACCAGTCGACATCTCCACAATCCGCACAGTCCTCGGCGCCGCCCTGGAACGGGTCATCTCCGCCGAGCCCAAAATCACCCACTACGACACAATTGTCGGTGACGGCGACTGCGGCGTGGGCCTGAAGCGCGGCGCCGAAGCCGTCCTCTCCCTCCTCAACGACTCCTCCGCAAACCTCAACGACGACGTCATCAACACGGTCAACCGCATTGTTGGTGTCGTCGAAAACACCATGGACGGCACTTCGGGCGCCATCTACGCCATCTTCCTGAACGCGCTCGTCCACGGGCTCCGCGAGCAGGATAAGGGCTCCGAAACGCCTGCTAATGTCGATATCTGGGGAACCGCGCTGAAGTATTCACTCGCTGCGTTGGGGAAGTATACGCCTGCGAAGCCCGGTGATCGCACGATGATCGATGCGCTGGTTCCGTTCTGCGAGACGCTCGTTGAGAAGAGGGATGTGCATACTGCTGCCAAGGCGGCGGCGGAGGCAACTGAGGCGACAAAGCATATGAAGGCAAGCCTGGGGAGGACGGTGTATGTTGGTGGGGAGGACGAGTGGGTGGGGAAGATTCCCGATCCCGGTGCGTACGGCCTCAGCGTATTCTTTGAGGGGTTGGCGAGCGCTCTTTAGCTCTACGCAGAGGCTTGCACTTAAAACCTGAGTCACACTCAAGACTTTCGGCGTTCTTTCTGGTACATAGTATAATTTAGGTAGCTTATGGGTCTCCTCTTATTTCATAGCATAATTGATGATGATGACATGCCATGATATATCTATCCTCTCTTGTCTCTCATGCTCTTCAAACAATTTAGTAGCCCAAAATATCTTATATCCAATCAAATACATCCACACAGATAGTATCTCCAACTCGACCAGCTCTCAGCGGGATCAAGATAGGTTACACGGAGGTCCTCAACAAAGCCGTCGTCGCCCGTGCGTGTATCGTCTTCAGGGCTATCTCTGTACCTCATTTCCTGAACCCTCTTGCGAGTGGGCATCTTCTCGTTGAGAGGGCTCTTGGGAGTCTCGTCTCCTAGCTTGTATCCCATGCTTGTGTACCACGGCTCGTCACGATACGGATATTCTTCCCCCTTTCGGTATGCGGCGACGGATTCGATGCCGAGGGAGAAGTCGCCTGATTGCTCGTTGAAGAAGCTGAATTTGCTGTCAGTGATCGAGCGGAATCCACGTATATCATGGACTTGTGTGGTATAGCACTAATGAGCGACACAACATACCTCCTAACCATAAAGCCAACCCTCTTTATTCCCGCAATATCTAACCTTTTCTTCTCGTCGTCAGGGCAGTCCCGTCCACGATACGTCGCCCGGAAATCACTCCACTTGAAGTAGTGCCGGCTCGTCGTGCCCTCCGAGTGTGCAGGCCTCTCTGCTCGAAAATCGACCTCCCAACAGACCGCACTCCGCTCCCTGCCATCCGGTCTCTTCTCTGGAATACTGTCTTTCAACAGGAGCGTGTATTTCTTCACCTCACCCTCCCCAATAGCAGACCGCGCTCCACCACCAGGCCGGACTTTGAGCACGATCCCGTCGTAGTCTGACAAGTCCCAGTGCAGATCCCCGTGTGTCTGCTGTGAGGCAAAGCCTGCGCCACCGAGGGTCGTCGTGTCGAGGGTTCCAGAGAAATGCGCGATGTTGCCGTCCTTGTCGCTGTCGCCAGTGTGCTTCGGACGGAGGGGTGCCAGGGTTGAGTGGGAGCAGCCACCACGAACTCTATCGTCAACTGCGTGGAAGCATTGGGTGTCCCAGGGGCTAATGAAGGGGTGATTTGTTTGTTAGTGGCTGTTTAGGTTTGTGTTTGTCGTTTGCAGCCAGGCTAGCTGCTGGTGGCGATGATTAAGTAGATATACGAACATTGGACCGCCAAAGAGGTATTTTTCGGATGTCGCTGACCACATTCCTGTTTCTCTTCCGTTCGTTTTCTCTGGGGATCTTGAGTTTCTGAGTTGGATTGAGGTTCAGGTTGAGTTGGATGAAGCTGCTCTTGGGTGGGTCTATAGATCGATCGATGGGCTCTGACGTAGGTCAAGGTTGTACCGTGGTCTAGACTCTGGACCTGAGGGTCGGTCGCCTTTGGTTTTAATTGACTTTGTTTATCCTTTACCTAAAAACTGCGTTTCTAGATGTAAGACTTACAGCTAACATTTTGATAGGCATACATGATTTGTATTAGTACTAGATCTACCTCTTCGAAGAACACTACCTAAAATGGTTAGTCCGTGGAGAAATCCACGTGCAGTCTTGAGACCCCGCACACCAAGTTCCAACACAAAGGCAACGCCTAAACAACAAATTGGGGATCAAACGAAACAAGGCGAATGTATCCTAATGACTGATATATATGGACCCAGAGGTTAGACCATGGCAACAGCAAGAAACCCCGCCAAGCTGAAACAACATCTTCTCTCCGCGTGGCGTACTCTCGGAAGACCATATCACTGGGCCACACGACGTTTCCGACTCTTGCTCCGGGCCGTTGGCCTAGGAATCCTTGCCATCGTCCGAGGCGACGAGCCTCCCAAGGTTCTCGTCTACAAATCTCGGAGAGCGGTCGTCTTCCGCTCGGCAGTCCATGTCCTCCCCGCGTGCGTCTCGTTGATCCTCATAGCACTCAATCTCCACGGCTACTTTATCGGGAGGGAGCTCCAGGGCTATTCAGGTACCGATGACGGCAAGCTGGGAGCTCTCCAGGTTGCCGCGAAGATACAGGTGATTTCGCCGTCAGCCGCCCCAGCATACAAGATCAGTGGCTAACCACGTTCGATGACGGGTAGGAGCTGCTCATACTCGCGAGCGTAGCAGCCGTAATACTACATGTTCTACGCCTGAATCTTACATGCAAAGAAGGCGTACCACTCGGCCTGCTTGGCGCCGATAGAAGCTTCACCCAAATCAGGCACGCACTTGACGTATAAAGCTCATAAATGGACCCCGTTAACCGCCTCCGCATCTAGCTTCTTCTGGTCCCTCGAGTTCTGGGGCGCCATTTTGTCCCACAACACCCGACACTGGCGGCAGAACTACCTCCTCGTTGGGCTTCTTGTATTTTCTGGACTCTTGGCTGCGCTTGCGGGTCCTTCCACGGCGGTGCTCATGATCCCGAGGAAACTGGACTGGCCGGTCGGTGGTGGGGTTTTCTGGCTCAATGGTTGGTGTCTCGGTATTCTTTGCTTTCTGCAGCTTGACTGCTAAAGAAAAGCAGGAAGTGAATCCGAGCTGTGGCCGACGAACTTAGACGCAGGGTATCTTCAAGACTACACATGTTCGACCGACGAGGCCCGTCTTCACGACTTTAGATGCCCTTCAGCAGGCTACCTCTCTATCTCTGCACAACTCTCCACATGGTGGAATTTTCCCGACGCACTGCATGAGGTCCAACTCCAGGACAGCAGGTTAGCGAGATATTTCTTCTTTTCCCAGCCATAAATATCTTGACAGGAAGAATGCATTCTACTTTCACTGAGACGAACCTCACTGAAGCTGATACATCACAAAGCGATCACTGACTCAACCACCATGTTAGCATCCGCAAGATACTCTACATCGCCTCAAACATTCAGCGAATCAAAGATACCTGGATATACACAACTCATGGCCCTACGGCAAATATGCAAGATGCAGCGGTCAACTTCTACCGAAACGGTCTGCTGTACCTACGAACATACAGCAGAAACGAGCCGCCGTACCCACTCTCTCTCGAGCTCGCTGAGAGCAAGAAGTTTGAGCTCAACACCCAAGTACCCGCCGTGCGAGTAGCCTGTCTTGAACACAGACCCCTCTCTCTGCAAGATGCGTCTCTGCCAATAACTTTTCCTAAACTCGAACAGTACGCCATGTACCGGACAAGGAAAAAAGCTGGTGAGATTATAGACATCGCGGATGCGGTTCGCGATTACCTTTCAGCCCGAGGCTTGGTTGCATCCAACGACACAAACACAGGAGGAGGCTTCTCCCTGGTGCCAGAAGCTCCACAGCTTCTCACAGTCCCACTGAGTATCGTCGCCGGTACCGCGAGCTCTCTAGGCCTACTGATACTGGAACAACTAGACGCCGAGGGAGTCAACATGAATCCTGTGACATGTACCGTGGACGCCCGCTGGACAAAAGCAACATCCACCATTGAGGCAAGTCCCAATGGTGACATCCTCGCCCACGACTTCGTCCGCGACCAGACGCGCAACGTCGTTAAGACCGAGCTGGCCAGCGCCAGTTACATCCAAACTGGGCTGAACGGATTCCACCCGCAAGACGACGGCTCATGGAAGCATATACGCATCCACCCGGACTGGTTCGACCTGCTCTCGCCTCGCGTATCAAATGCCTCACTGCTCAATGAGACATCAAGGCCCAACCCTGACTACCGTCGCCAGGAACATACGGTCACCCAGACCCAGATCGAGGATTCAGCTCTCCTTGAGCGCCTCCTATCCCTCTACGACCTCCCCACCACAGGCTCATCAAGTTACATAACGGGCCTCCGCATCATCGCACTCGAAGTCGCAATCTCCATGCTCCTCACCGACGGCCTCTCTCGTACAGCCGCCCACCGCCACCGCGAAACCTGGCGCCTGTTCCCGGCCTGGACCTACAACGCCTGGCACGCAACAAACGAGTCACTCGCGCGGAGCATGGTCCGGCACGGCGCACCCGTGGAAACTTACTCTCGCCCTGAAGTCCTCAATGATCCTGACCACGCAACGCGCATGGTCATGCACGCGAAATTCTTCGGCTACGCACTCACGCCTACCAACTGGTTCGATTACCTCTCCATCGTGCTGCTGCTTGCGCATATCCTATTAGCTATTGCGCATACAGTCTGGAGTCTTTGGCGCGGCGAGACGAGCGAGGCGTGGGATTCCATTCCCGAGCTTGTTGTACTCGCGCAGCAGTCGCCGCCGGCGGGGACGCCCTTGTTGGATAATACTTGTGCAGGGGTGAGGAGTATGCGGACCATGAGGAGGGTTGTCAGGGTTGAAGCTTCGGTGAATGGTAGCAGTGGTGCGGCCCCTGCTGCTGTTGCGAAGGATACGCTGCGCTTGACGTTTCGGGGGGCGTGGGAGGACAGGAAGAAAGATAAGGTCCCTAAGGTTGAGGTTGCGTATGGAAATGGGCCGTGAGTGTGATTAGAGCAGGCAATGGCTGGCTATGTGGTTGCGCTTCACGTCTTTATACCAGATTCTGATATGTAGGCTCAACAGTATGTAATACAAGTCGCTAATAGCTGAATTGCTAGGATTGCTCATCTGATATTGATAATGTAAGTCTAGAAAAAGGACGAGGCAGGTGGCATTTGGTGTTCTCATTCAGGGATATCAATTGGCTTACTCATGAGATGTGTTGTTCTCCGATGTTGTAAAGAAAAAAGAACTCTTCTATTCTCTTTTCTGTTCAGTTGCTTCAATTACTAACTTTCCTCTATCTCGAATAACACGATACTTCTCACGCACGCAAGCAAGCCCAAGCACCCCTCAACAATCCCCCATTACTTCCCCTCATCCCGTCTCATATGATCAACATGCCCTGATTCCTCAAACCTCTCCATCTGCACCTCCCACCCAGTCTCCGCCTCTGTTGCATGCTCCCCCACATCCTCCCAATCCACCATCTTATCCTCATCAGAATAAATATACGCACTCTTCGCCTTCCCCCGCTAGATCTAGAACGGGATGTCGGAATTTCCGGTGGGTCAACACTGATTCGATCTACTTTATCCCCTAGTGCTCACTAGAAAGCAGCGCTAACTGCACCATATCCGTTGCGACGGATCACCACTGACAGCACTAGAGCTGCGAATCTTCCGGGTGGAAGGGCGACTACGATGTCCACCAGCTGCCGAGGCGCCGTCTTCTCAGCAGCCGTTGCTAGTCGTGGTGCCAGTGGCACTGGGAGTTTCAATGAGACACCCAGCACCCCACTAGCGTTACGATTAGGGTAGGACCGCAGATCGCATTAGCAGTGACTCAGGACGAACAACGCTCTTTTTTGCATTTTCGGCACCACTCAAATGCGCACCTCGCAGGGCTTTCGACTTCCCTCTCTGGCAGGAACATGTGTTGCGTATCTGCCATGCCGACCCGGCCGTCCTTTATGCGGTCAACATGCTCACCACAGCACACTGGGAGTTCGAAATGAACAACATGCATATGGTGGAGCAGGCTGGGAAGAATCATCAGGTGACTCGGTTCTCGATACAGCAGTCGGCGCGGGTAATGAGGTTGCCGAACTAACCGCTATCAACAAATTCAAGGGATCCGGAGCTGACGCAGGTGGTCCTGCTCTGCCGTCTGCTGTTTGGAATGGCGGATGTGCTTCTAGGACAGTGCGAGAGCGCGTGGATGCAGGTCCTGGAGGATGAGAATACCCGACATCGAGCCTTCACTCGTCGTTGTCTTCCGCCGGCTAGACATATAATCTGCAACAGCACCGGCCAACGAGTCGTCCGCTCACCACCACCACACCTACCTACCGTCTCAGAACGGAACCTCACCTCTAGAACCCGAGCACTTCACAAACCTTCGCTCACATGCAATCCACCCCATCGACGCTCCACGAGGCCGAAATCCCCCTGAATCGGTATTGCCTCAAGCTCTGCGAAGCGGAGTCCACCACAAACTGGCAAACCTCTCCTCGCATCCTATAATGAAACAGGAAGGAGCATGAAGGACAGGAGCGGGTCGTTGCTTCCTCGTACATTAAGTTGAGCCACGAGGAAGGTGCGGCTCCGATGTACCTTCCTAAAGCAAGATAGGAAGGAGCGAACCCAAGGGGTCGGTCGTTCCTTCCTCGTTTACATATAGATTAAACGGGGAAGGCGCAACCAGGACTGGTACTTTCCTAAATCAGAACAGGAATGAGCGAACAGCCCAGCCACTGGTCGCTCCTTCTTTTCATACTCGGTTAGTCAGCCGAGGAAGGCGCGACCAGAGGGCACCTTCCTAGTATAGAACAGGAAGGAAGGGGTTGGGGGTCGGTGCCGTTGTATATGGCTGGACTCATCTCTCTGGCCCTTGATCTTTGATGGTAGTTCCAAGGTTTCCTTCAACCTGCAAGGTTTCAAGCATTTAGGGATTCAAGTCCGTATAGCCTCGGGCTTGGCGGCTATGCCATGATTTAGTCATCCATGTTGCAACCTGGGACTGAACCTTAGGTCATGCTTATAAGTTGGGTCAATGCACGCTTCTACTGTACCCAAGCCGAAACCAGGATGCCGCTGCAGTAACCAAAGGAACCATCAAAACCATCTCGGATGGTGCAGTGGCCTACTACTTACCTACTATACGATACCTTCATGGGCGATTTGAATTAAAGAACATCGGGATAGGCTTCAGTTTGACCAAGGTCGATGCCACATGTCACGTGAAGTACCACCGTCCAGAGAGGACCAAGCCGGGTGTAACAGGTACTACGGGTAGCCGACAAGATAGCACGGCGAGACCTTGCTAGCTTAGAGAGGTATGCTTCACCTGCGTCATAGTGGTGTCGGCATTTCTGGCCGATGCGTAGCAAATGCGGGGCGAATTCAGCAGGTCTGTCCACTCGTCCGGCTGGTTTTTATAGTCATGAAGTCAGGTACGTGAGACGCTTGAAAACTCGAAGATGCGGCATGAGGAGTGCAGCGCCAAAGATATGGGATGAAAGTCTGTTCTCTAGATGCTGTGCAAGAATGAGATGATGAAGACGACGAATGGATGATGAAGCAGTAGGTATTTGCTGGAGATATGGCTGGGCGCATCTGGTTGTCATGGATATAGATGGACCAAGCGCAAAGTAGATAGCATCCTGTGACATGGAAATGCGGGATAAAAGCGATGCGGAACGATGGTGGTGATAAAGCTTGATGGTCGGAAGCAGCCGGAGATGAAACAGACACGAAGGAGGCGAATTGGTTGTTCAGCATTCACTCCGGTTGTGGAAATCGATCGAGGTGAGGTTGAGAGCCCGGAGGTGGCCTCATGGGAGGACCGGAACAAGAGGAGTCATCTGACCCAGCATATCAGATGGAAGGAGGGGTAAGCCTCTCTATCTGCAGGCGTGGTCGAGTTGCTCGCTGGCATATAAGAAGGGAGATGGGACGCTGTTTCTCTTGACGACTGCAACCTCTTAAGAATCTCAAATTCACTTGTGAGCGCCTGGAGGCTCCGCACCTTGGCGGTTACTGTCACGTGGCACGCGTACAAGCCGTGTTTGCCGTGTTTGCTGGGTCCAGGTTGGCGGGCTGTGATTGGCCAAAGTCACGTCGCGTCAACACGCTTCCTGCCGGCGATCGGCCCAGAGCTTCACGTCTGCTTTTATGCAAGGTTCTTTCCCATTACCCATCTCTCCTTCCTCCCAACACCTCCCTCCGTCCCTGCTTCGCGAGCTGCAGCTACGTATCGGATGAAGAAGAAAAGAAAAACCGGTTCTCCCTTCCTGGTTCCTTCACCGCATCATTGACCCTTCGCTCCTACCGATCTTGTCCCGCGTTTGCATTCCAGAGAGACCTTCAATTCGACCTCGCTGCGTACCCACCCGAGACATACCTCTGCAACTCTCCGGCAACGATCAGTTCGACCAGAAACAGAGTTTAATCGATAAGGCATCTGCTGAATTGGCCATTGCTTTGTAGTCAACCGTCTTGCCCTCGCTTGTGGAATACATTCCTATCCAACACGCCCGGTCATAGATTCCTCCAACATCTCTCGTCTTTGGAGACATTAACACTCACTCATATATTACCTATTGGTTTAATCCTTCTCTAATACTGCTTATGCAAATATCTTTTCTCTGGGCGGGATGGAATCTCAGGACGGAATTTCCGTCCGCCCGATGAGGCGTAAGTTTAGGAGCTCCGTACCACCCAACACATGCTAACCTTCAACCTTGGCTCATAGTGAAGGTGCTTTACACATTTGACGACGCAAACAAGACGAATTGTTTAGCCCGATGGCCTCAGCTCCTCGACATCCAGACCGCTTTTCTGGACGAACAAACACAGATCGGAGTAATCGAGCTCAAGACTTGCATCCAAGCGATTGTCTCGGCCAGGTAAGTGTGACGCTTGCTAGTCCGATACGGTTCTAACTTGATCAACCAGTCCGGAATTGGTCGCCAAGTTGGGTCAGGATTACACCGTATACGCCTATGACTATTCCGAGTACGAGACACCCCTTGTCGGACAGGGGATGCTATCATGGGTTCTAGCGTCGTCGTCCCCGACTCCTAATGCGCCAGCCCATCAATCAAGGACAATGGTGACGGGCCGTGTCTGCAAGAACGTGCTAGGATTGTTCTCGAGGGGTGCCCAAGAAACGCTGGAGGTCAAACTTCGCTTGGTTCCCGTCCCGACCGCCATGCAAAGCGAATACCTGAACAGCATGCAGAAATACCGGGAATTGAGCAATGTCATCCCTCACGAGTTTGATGCTCAAGCCTGGACCGATTTTCTACGCCAAAACCCTGACTTAATGTCACCCACACCACAACCTGCAGCTCAGGCACCATCCCCAATGGATCATTCCGGCATTGAGAGATTCCACCAGCTTCTGAGCGAAGGCTCCACGCCAAGAGACATCTCAATGCCCAACGCGCCGTTTCGTTCCACCTCTCCCACACAGTCTGCTCTTAGCACAACAAGCAGGGTACAAACACCGGGCCAGTTCCAAGCTTATCAGCAAGAACAGCCCATACAACGTCCACAGCCGGAAAGAACACAAAGCGACGTCATCAGACCATCATCCAGTGCTTCCATGCGCGATGCTGACTTCCACAATTACGCTAGACCTATGAGCCGCAGGGGCTCGGTTCAATCCGGTTACGGGAGCTGCGAAGAGACATCGGAGCAGCAGCCGAGAAAAAGAGCGAAGCTATATCGAGCAGAGGCTCCTGGCAGGTCCGATCTGAACATCGAGAGACAGCCAAGCTCATTACGAGTTGCTGCTAGCACAGCAGCTTCAGTCCGCATTCATCGTCCGACTCCCATCAACCCCTCCATAACTGCCGCTCAGAATTCAAACGAAGAGCCAATTCGCCCTCCTACCCCGATATCAGGTCTAAACAGCTTACCCCGCCGAGCTCGTCCTCAACCAAGCCTCCTTCGTGAATCATCAGTCCAAAGCCTCCAAAGTCTCAACCAATACACTTCGCCATATCCGATGAGCGACGACCAACCTCCGATGGAGCCGAATGCACACTCTCCCGAGGAGTCTCGATACCAGGGTCTATTTGAACCCTCCTTCACTATGCCCTCCTCGCCACCCGTCCTAGACTACGGGCTTCCCACAAGGTCCAGCCCGGTCCTCCCACCAATGGCAGCCGATCTTGATTCGGGATTCATGAGCGGCGGCATTGATGACCTCTTGGATGAGGAGCCTGGCCCTACCTCGGCCGCTCCAGTCGAGGACGCCACAGGGCCCTCGTCGAGAACTACTGCGAGCGCAAACCGTACTGTCCGTTCTGCGGCCCAAGCGAGCTCGCCCGCCCCTGTTGCTGCAAACCCCGAGCCCCAGGTCGGACCCATTGTTATCAGCGACGAACCATCGGAAAAACAGCCGCAAGTTTCCAAGGAAGCACCCATTGCACCCGCCCGTGCCACCAAGACTGCTTCGCGCCCTGCCTCACGTGCCAGTAGTGTAAGACCGACAACACACAAGCCACTAGCTCCCGCTCCTATCTCTCAGAGTGAGTTGGAGCAGCTTCTCAATGCCATTCCGGCAAGCGATCCAGTTGCGCCAACGCCGGCGGGCGATTCTACCACTGCCGAGACTCCGGCATCCCAGCCTGCCAACAAAGATGGAAAAATCCGCAGCGGGGCGGGCGCCCGTCGAGTCAGACAAGTTCAAGCACGCCTCGAAAAGTGCATACAGGATGGGCAAGTACCACCTTACTGTGAAAATTGCGGCGCAATCGAAACTCCTACTTGGCGTAGAGCCCACTCCAAGGAAATTGCAGGAAGCGAGGAAGAAGCCAACGAGCTTACAAAAGACCCCGCGGCGCTCTTCTGGCAAACGGTTGAGCGGGACGAGAAAGAAAAGGTCATCAAGTTCAAGGTCTATAAGAAGACCTTGGCCGAGGCTGACCAAGGCTTTGACCTGGTCCTACTTTGCAACCGTAAGTGACGCAACATTCAGTCTTTTACCCATCATACTAACCACGACAAGCTTGCGGACTCTGGCTACACAAGTTCAAAACCATGCGCCCTGAGAACCGATGGACAAAACCCAATGCCGCCAAGAAGAAGCGACCAAGGAGCGGCCGCAGACCAGGTGGCCCACTATCCACTAACGGTACTGCTAGGGGAGCCCGCAACAGAAGCGACTCGGCAAAGCCGGATGCCTCGTCGCCAGGCGGCTCAGACGCTTCAACTCCAGCAGCTGATGACGATGCAACTCCTCGTGCCGATGCTGAAATGAACACAAACGTACCAGCCGATGACGAGCGGGAGAAGGGCGACGATGCACAAGAGCCTTCGCCCAAGCGCCGCCGCGCAAACAGTGTCGAGCCTCGGAAGACGTCTGACATGGCCAAGAGCCGTTGGCATGAGGACGATGCAATGGAAGCTCTCCGGCGGGCTATTCAGTCTAGCCCAGCCAGGAATCTTGCAAACCGCGATGCTTCAGCGCCGGGTGAGAAAAATCTGACTCCCAAGCCAGTGAGGAGAGTATTGTTTCCTAATTCACAGAACGATGGGGGACCTTTGAAAGCATTAGGCCCGTCAGTTCTGAACAGTCCTAAGCGAAGCTCGCGCGCGTCCACCGGCCAAGGTGCGGATAAGCAACCAGGCGACAAGGAAAACACCACAAATGACCTTGACCGGCTGTTCGAGAGCCCCTCGTTTGAGTTTGACCTATGTGCCAGCCCCACTCCCAGGCGGCGAAACCAGCGTTCGAACCTTGGGGACAAGCGACACTCACTCCCCTCAATCTCTCCTGTTCCCAAAGCTCGAAAGGGGGCTGCTCCGGATACTACTCCCACCCGACTCTCCGCCCAACGTCTCCAGCGTGTTCAAAGCAGTCCTGGCTCTGTGTCTCGACTGAGCCTGACGCCCAACCGATCCCGCTCTCGTTTTCCTGATCTTCCCCCCATGGCGGATGACGTCTTTGGCCCAGGCGCATTCCAGGGAATGGACGACATGATTGTCGATATTTTCTCTGAAGATGCAACTTCAGCAATCCATACGGACCCATTGTTTGCACTTGACTCTAGAGGCCCATCGAACACCGATTGGGCCAATTGGCTCCCATCGGACTGTGTTTCTCCGTTGGGGTCGGACAAGAACCAAAACGATGAGAATTCTACCGACGTCATCAACGCACTGCTGTCCGACCCGGACATTCAAAAAGATCTTTTCCAGTACGCCGATGCGACTGCCCTAGACTCGGGCTTCTTTAGCTCGGATGCCCTACAGGGTGACATGACTCTTGGCGAGAAAGCAGATGTCTCCACGAACCAGACCAGCAACACCGAGCAGGTTTAGTACATATACTCGATGTGTCACGAGTTTCTTTATCTTGTTTGTCTTTTTTTTTTATTACCCCTTATAGCGATGGCGTTGGTGTGTCTTGATTACAGGTATTATTTTGTTTAGCCTCACGGGTGGCATCTTTCTTTCGTTTAGTCATACCACCATCACGGTTGGAAACGAATCTTCTTAGAATGGTTAACCAGCTCTGTATACGAGTCGATGAATAGATTATCGAATAACTTCAAACATTACCAAAGGACCAGTTCCCAAATTCAGTTGGAGAGACGGACGCGTAGAATTCATAAAATAAAGAAAGTCATGGTATCTTTGCACCTCCGCCGAGTCTCATGCTCAAGTAGACGAGTATTGGAACAAGTAGATATAGGACACCTTCATCCGGCTACTCCACTCAATCGGCCCCCAGCCCCAGCATTCTAGGTCCTTCCAGAAGAGGATACCTCCTATTCCGCCTAGAATTAGGGTATCAAATTGCATGAAACGAGCAAGACCATATGTCCACCGTGTGTTCATCCAGTAAATCCTCCCATACAACTTTTGCGTAGTTCGACTTGTCTGATGCAAAACAGTGCCCGGATATATCAGGAACCCCAACTTATTTCGTTCACTCAACCGAGTCATAGAACAGTGGCTTCAGCTTATGCGTCACCTCCACAAGCTTCTCATAGATCTTGTAATCTGCCCAACTCAGTCAGTCATCAGTCAAGGTCTACCCTCCCCACAAAACCCCCAACCCAGACCCAAAAAAAGAAAGATAAAAGATCACATACCGCAATCCGCCGGGTTCCCCCAATCCGTCGTAGCAAGCACCTTGATCCCCAACCCGCCCTCGGGGACCTCCGCAACCTTCCCGACAACCTCAACAAGCTTCCCCATCTGCAGATGCGAGTCTGGTTTCAGGATGAGCGTGACTTCGCCGTGCGAACCACAAGCTATAGATGCTGTGTCACCGCGCAGCGCGGTTACTGTTCCCAGGAGGCGCACGGGGGGTGGTGAGCGCGGGGATGTGGCGGAGGGGCTGAAGGCGTGGAGGTGGGAGGGGAGGACGCGGGGGGTTTGGAGGGACATTTTGTTTCGGGTTCTTTTTGAGGTTTTGGAGAGGGAAGAATAAGCGGTGTACAGGTGAGGTTTGGTGGTGAGAACTTGGATTCGTTGTAACAGAAGATTGAGTTGATAATGTCGAAGTTAGTATTGCTGTTTTGGGAGGGGGGGATGGGATTGGATAGAGTTGGATGAAAGCGCGTGAACGCGGTGACGCGCTATCACGTGACCATGATTTTGATTTAAGCTCCATTCACCGCCCGGCAGCGCTTGGCGGAATTATCAGATTCGAGGTTTGAGGTCCAAGGTCGATGGTACAAATAAGTCAAAGCTCCGCAATACCTAGCAGATAAGCTGTCGCTCTTGACTGTATACGCCGCGGGTATATTCCTTCTTGTCGCGGACAGCTTGTGCTATCAAAACAGCCGAGTTCGAGAAGCCAGTGCACCACAATCGATGGCTGTTTAGTCCCGACCACCTACCGCACTCTACACATCGCCTCTCTCTCTACCTACCTAAACTTCCTTCGCAACCTTCAAAGAAAATCACAAAAATGCCACCTCCATTCCCCTCCTCCCACCGGGGCATGACCGCCAATCCCCTCAAGCCCGTGCGCCGCTACAGACCCGGAAAGCCTGTCGCAGAAGAACCGTCATCGTCCGAAGAAGAGGAAGACGAGGAGGAGGCGCATCAGAATGAGGAGGAAGCTCGCGAGCAGGAGCGCCGGAGGAGGGCCGAAGAGCAGAGGAGGAGACAGGCGGCTGTGCCGAAGGCGAGTTCGTTTCCGGCTGGTGCGGCGCGGGGGATTACGAAAGGGGTGGAGGGGGTGAGAATTGAAAAGGATGATGAGGAAGAGGACGAGGAGGGGTTTGTTACGGAAGAGGAGGATGAGGAGGAGGCACGGGGGGCTTTGCCTACTGCTGCGGCTGCGGCTGTGAGTGAGACGAGTGCGGCAGCGGTGTCAAAGCCTAATGCGAAGGTACCAACGGTGGTGGAAGACGAGGAAGAGGAAGAGAGTGAGGAGGAAGAAAGTTCCGAAGAAGAAAGCAGTTCTGAAGATGAAGCACCACGGCGTGTGCTGTTACGACCGACATTCATCAAAAAAGAGAAGCGCGGGAACGGCGGTCCAGAGGCACAGAATGGGCAGGGCACATCAGCAGATTCACAAGCCGAAACAGAAGCACGAAAGGCACAGCGCCAGGAGAAAGCCGACGCACTTGTCCGCGAGCAGATCGAAAAAGACGCAATCGCACGAAGCGCAGCGAACCGAGCCTGGGACGACGACGAAGTCATGGCGAACGAAGAAGCCGAGATCGACGACACGGACAACAAGGACCCGGAAGCCGAATACGCGGCGTGGAAGCTGCGCGAGTTGAAGCGCATCAAGCGCGAGCGCGAAGCCATTGAAGCCGCAGAAAAGGAACGCGAGGAGATCGAGCGCCGCCGCAACCTCACAGCCGAAGAGCGCGAGCGCGAAGACCAAGAATTCATTGCGAAGCAGAAGGAGGAGCGCGAAGCCTCCCGCGGCCAGACGGGCTTCATGCAGCGATACTTCCACAAGGGTGCGTTCTTCCGCCCTGATTTGGAGAAGGAAGGTCTGGACCAGCGGAATGTCATGGGCGCGCGATTCGCCGACGATGTCGCCCGGGAGACACTGCCGCAGTATATGCAGATTCGTGACATGACGAAGCTAGGAAAGAAGGGTCGAACACGATACAGGGATCTTCGCTCGGAGGATACGGGGCGGTTCGGCGATGGTTTCAGTAATCGGCGTCGGCAGGATGGACCGCCTATCGGTGTCACAGACGAGCGGTTCATGCCTGACCGCGACAGGGGAGATGATCGACCCCGGGGACCTACGGGTGCGAATGCGTCCGCGGTGCGGGAGAGACGCAGGTCCAGATCCAGGTCGAGGACACGCTCTCCCAGGCGGGATCGACGAGAGGACGAAAGGGATACATATCGGCCTGATTCTCGCGGCAGACGGAAACGCAGTCCCTCGCCGTATGAGGATAGAGAGAAGCGAAGGCGGATGAGAAGTGTTTCCTAGCGAACTCACTCGTGTAATATTCATGGCGTTGCGGTGTACATCTACAGCTATAGCATGGGGACCTCGGGTTTGGCATGACATGACATATAAAGGCTTTTTTTGATCCCGTTTATGCGGATTCTGTACGAGAAGCCCGAATGGCTTCGATGGGTATCTTTTATTGATATTTAGAGCCAGATTTATTCACAGGCCTAACAGCCTGTTCTTCTTTCCTGCAAATATTGAACGGAGAACGCCGTGTGTGATCGTCGATATGGTAGCCTTTCTATCCCAGTATCCAACCGGCGCCTTCGAACCGAATAAGCTAGGCGCCGTGCGCCTCTATATTGCTCGCACATGCCGAATGCCCCAAGCTAAGCCTCCCAAAGTACCAGCCTGCCTCCGGATTCACATCCTCAAGCCGAATAGAAAGATTATTTTACCCCTGCTCTCTCAAGCACCTTCTCCCTCTCCATAACACTCTCCCCAAACCTCAGCAAGAAGATCGTCCGACTCGGCCACATCTCCGTGGGCTGATTATGCGCGGTCACCTTAGCCTCAAACCCACACCCATCACAGACACCCTCAATAATCCCCGCTACAAACGCCGCGCAGTTCAGCTGGTTCATCTCCTTGGGGACGCTGATGTACGTGTTGACCAGCGGGTCGTTGTCCGTGATCATGTACTCGTTTGGCGTGTCGGGCGATACCGAGTGTTCGAGGGCGTCGGCGGGGCGGTTGAAGAGGAGGCGCCAGAGGGGGCCGTGGATTAGGTGGAGGAGGGGGAGGATGCGGAGGGGGCGGTTTGGGGGTGAGGCGGAGGTTGAGGAGCTGGTTAGGGTTGATGAGGAGGATGTGGAGATTGTGCGGTAGAAGAGGAGGTCGAGGAGGCGAAGGCCGAGGGGGTAGCCTTGTTCGTTTAGTCTGTTGGTTTCAAGTTAGAATCAGTCCAGTCCAGCACAGCACAGCCCAAGAGACACATCTATCTACAGTAGCTAGTCCTGCAAAAGGAAGAGGGGCAGGCTCACCGTCTCTCTAAATCCTGGATCCCCGTGACCCTCCGCTGAGCATATGTGACCATCTCCCCGAAGAGAAATGCGAAGCTCGCCCGGCTAAGCTCTGCATTCCGACTGCGATTCAAATGCCTATCGTAGATCGTTTTGCGGTTTGAGGGGACGCGGAGTCCCGGTGTTGATTGTGACGGTGTTTGAATCTGTGGTGTGGGCAGCTGCTTTTCCGGTTGTGGCGTAGCTGCCTGCACGCTATTGTTCATGGAGAGCATTGAGGAATGCCGCGCGGGGTGTGCCATGGCTGACTGGCTGAGTAGTTGTGGTTGTGGTTACAGTCTTGCTGTTGGAGTATGGGCTCCGCGGACTCACGGGGTTGCGGGATTGGAGATGGGGATTCAATTAGGCGAGTCATGCATGGTTCGTCAATTGGGTCGAGATGGGCGCAGGATTGCCTCAAGGTTGAGATAACCTGTGAGTAACAGATCGCAAGTGTAATGATTTGACGATGTTGTTGTCGGCGCATGGTGTCGGATTTGGGTTAGGCAGATCAGCTGGAGATCGATACGGCAGGCCACAGGTGCAGTTTGTGCAATGGGGCCAAACTGAGAGTTTAAGGAGAAGACTAGGCGAGGTTATGATTCATTTGATTTTCCTATGTACTATCTATCCTCCCAAGATCTAGCTCTCCAAGCTCTACAGAATATTCCGAGCAACCTCGTCGAACACGGCCGTTGCAGCCCCTAGCGAGCTTCTGTCCTCCGCCATCAATCTTTGGAATCTCGGAACCATCAACCAACGCAATCGCTTCGGAGATGGACTGGCTACGGCGCTTAGTTACCGGCAAATCACAGGAACAAATCGAAGAAGACAAGGCAAGGAGGCAACGAGCTCGGGACCGTCGGCGGCGCAGCCGAGAGCAGCGCGCACGTGAGGCAAATCCGATGTCGAAATGGACCAAGGGACGTCCCTTTATGGGAATTCCGGGACAGACGTGGAAGCCTTGAAGGGTTGAAGATCAGAGAGGGTATTCTATTGTTGTGCGGACGTCCACTGCGTGCTTAAGCCACGAGTTTAATGGCGAGATCTCTGGTGTCGGGGCATACAAGGCAATATATGTTCACGAGAGATCGTCGAATCCGACACCGTTCACGTCCGTAGCGGTCCAACTTGACCACGGATAGCCAAGTATCAAAGAGGACGAATGCCCAGGGTCTGTCGACTGGCATCCCAACCGAAGTGAACCAACGACACGCGGGCTTGATGGAAGATAATCAGGCAAGTGCCAGCCACCGAGCTTCCTACGAGGAACCATCAGGGAGAGTTGGTCAACGGATACAAGAACAACTCGTCGCATTGAAGCTCCGACGATGGGCCCGACAATGCCGTGTTACATACACAGGGAAATACGGATACGGATATGGATACACCAGAAAACCGAGACGAGCGAAAATAACTTTCGAGGAACACATTCAAACACACTTAAACTCATTCAATCGTTCTTCTGCATTCTTGCTATCAATGACTCTACTAGTCCTCGAACATCAAGCACGAAGTGCGCTACCGAGCCGGAGGTAAAGGTGAAGCACCGCGATCTTGCAGAAGCAACCTAAACCAAACTGAACAATCCCGTTAGCGAAAAGAACACCTTCACAATTAAGCGACCATAAAAGTGTAGCGGGAAAGAGCAAGTCAGACATCCAAGGAAGTAATGCGCACAGAGCACGTCTATATGATGGGTTCATGGCGACGGCTAGCGTGGAAACTGCGAATGTGGAAAAGTTTTTCATCATAAGAACCCTTGGTCCCCCTTCCTCAAGATGAGAAGTAGAAGGGACACAACGGCTGCTCTGGTTTGGTGAGGGGAAAGAGTGAGAGAAGGAGAAGTTTTCTTACCTGTTAGCTGTCTTGAGGGTGAATACTCTGTTGTTGGCGTTAGTTCGTGTTCTGCTGAGGAACTGTAGACTGGCGAAATAAATGTTGCTGAAGCTGGAATCATCATCGAATTCCTTCAAGGTCCAAGACTTTTGCTGTGGTTGTGGAAAACCCAGTGTTGTGGTGCTAAGGAAGAGGAAGAGGGAAACGAAAAAAAAAAATTAGCGGGAGGTTTTTATAGTTACAGATTCTGCCTCAGGCTGCCCGGGAAACAAGAGACCCATCCAGAACGAAACTTCTAGAGTGGACAGCGAAATTTCTATACAGCTCTCCGGATGATATATTCCCTCATAACAGAGATGGTAGCGATGCTGTCTTCGCTTAAAATACTTAGAAAGGAAGACTCCAGGCTTGCCTCTGCCTCCCATAGGTTGTAGTTGGACTGGCATCCATATATATATTTCTGGCGGACCTTAGTCTATGTTCTGTCTATGTAGTATGACATTCGTATAGACCAAGCGACCAGCAACACTACTATTGCATAGCCTTTTGCCGCTGCCTTGTATTCCAATTCAATGTCTTCGAAAGGCTGCGCATCCAATCGTCTCCTCCCTTCCCCTCAGGCAAAACATTCGCAAATGGATACCTCGAAGCCGAGACCGTCAGATAGTCACCCGGGAGTAACTCGACCCTATCAACACGCGTCAGCACTTCTCTACCACACTACTTAATAGCTAGTTTGAAAGACTAGCTGGGAAGGTGGAAATACCTCTGTCTCCCATCAAAGCTCGCCCAGGAACTCGTCCGTGCATCATACGGCACGCCCACACGTAGAACAATCGTATCAGGGAGGATAATTGGGCGGAAGGAGAGGGTGTGTGCACAGATGGCGGTTATCAAAATGACCGGGTTATCGGGATGTGAGAGGGAGCCGCCGGCGGCCAAGTTGTAGGCTGTCGAACCCGTGGGGGTAGAGATGCAGACGCCGTCGGCCTGTAGGGTCGTAAAATGTTCATCGCCGCCGAAGAGTTCGGTGGAGGACATGGCTGGTATGATTAGCATATGCGCCTAGCCTGAGAATGGAAAAGCGAAGTATACTCACTAGGGTTCGGCCCTCTATCAACGACGACGTCGTTGAGGATGTGTACAACTCCGTCGGGTCTATGGCTTAGATTGCCGTCTGGCTCGTCGCCGATGAGTTCATCGACGAGATCCCTCTGCTTTTTGCTCGCGGGTGTTTCTCGCGAGTGTGGGTTGCTTCTCATGATGGTGCACTCGAACCGTAATCTCAGACTGACGAGGACGCCGTCCGAGATGACGGAATTGAGGATGTTCTGATAGTCGTTAAAATCGAACTTCGTCAGGAACCCCAGTGAGCCCAAGGCAAAGGATAGCACTGGCGGTACGATATGCTGGAATATCCAGCTCGTGTACAAAACGGTCCCGTCGCCCCCTAACGTGAGCACCAAGTCGAACAGATGGGCCTCCTCACTCGCCAGTTTGGTATCCCAGAACTTCACCCGGTCCTCTACCGAGGGATCCTCCTTCAACAACCCTTTATAATCGAACTCTGGATCGACCTGCAGCCTGTTCTCGACGTAGATCATGTATTGTGTCCCCCGCTCCTTGGATAATAACCACCGAGCAAGCTTGCGCGTGGACCCAATTACAGATTCATCGCCGGCCTTGGTGACCAGGAAGATAGTCTTGACCTTTAGCTTGAGCCGTATGCTATCGAGCTTCTTCGACAGGTTGCGCACGTTCCACGCCATATCGGATAGTTGCTTTTTTGTCAGGTGCCGTGATTCCACCTCTCTTTGCGGCGACTTGGGTCGTTTACCTGTTTCCCCATCTTCCTCATCGTCAATGGCGATATCGATAGCGTCTGATTTGTTGACTATGTCTGCCTCAAGCTTCGTCCTCTCTTTTGATACTTGGATATTGGCGATCTTGGCTGGTGTGAGCCCTTCGCCTGCAATGAGAGAGTGCACGAAGCATGCTGTGGCCTCATCTGGTCCTTCTATCTGCTTGGCGTCGTCGGCCATTACGAGGGACGCTTTGCGACGGTGGCTGTAGGTTCTTGGGGGGAGCACGACCTAGCGATTGTGGCCGTCAGTTATTTGTCTAGCAGATGTGATTGGTATAGAATATAGGATACCTCGAACTGATTATGGCCGTCTGGATTGTTCTCCTGTTGGTCGTGACCCTTTTCGCATGTCAGCTGTGAAAGCTATTGCGAGAAGACAACCATACATCTGTAGAGCGCCTCCGATCCATTGTATACGGCTGAGTCGGATAGGATATGCCCGTTGGACCAATTTGTGGATTTTATATTGTGGTAACAGGTTATTTGCACTTTCTTTCAAGGTTCGTCGTGAGCTGTATTCGGTGAGCGGTCGATGACGTCGCTCTTCCAAACCCGAAGGGTCTTCATGTTGCATTGCTCAACAAAAGCGGCACACGATAGTATGAGGACGCCGACGGACTGAGATTTGTCAAATTGTTGTACACCATTATAGCAGGAAAAATGTCATTCTGTAGATTAGGAACTGAGCTACGTCCAAAGCCAAGCTTCGCTGAGTGTTTCGGCCATTATCGTCTGACAAGTTGGCCCAGGCAACAACCCCTCATGCTACGTCGCGGGTCATGGCATCGTGCCATCGATAAGACCAGCTGAGTGAACACTTGTCGCCTACGCAATGGGTGAGCTGTTTGTTGGTCTGTCTATCACTGTTACGACATCCGAGACAACAAGGCGACCTGGCACAAGCGCAGAGGTCGATGAGTCTTGTCTCGATGATTCAGCATCCCGCTCAAGTATTAGCAGCAGTCAAGTAAGACCGGCGGAGAAGGTCTGGACCCGGTGAAGATCAGTTGACGAGTACTCTGGAGAAGACACTCTGCTTGCGAATCTGATCCCTTTATCAAAGCGTCATCATCTGGTGTCCATCTGCTTCGTATCGTGATGGCTCAAAGGATTATTGGGAGTCCGAGGCCGGGCAGGTGGGTAAGGATTCCAAGATCCTTGGCCCCAGAGACGAAAATGGACATGTCACTGCCGTCGCTGTGATCTGATCGCCAGAGTTGCAGGACTATCAGTCCCATCACCCCTCATCACCCCTCCAAACTTCAAACATCAAAGATCCAAGAGAGCCTGACTCAATTAATAAGAGTCCCCTGATTCAGAACAAACTTTGCCCAAGCGAAAGTCAAGAAGTAACCAACCCACTGCACCAAGCCGGCGCCTGTCCGACCGCAAATTCCAGCCTTCACGATTCACGACTCAGGACTGTGCTACTGGCTGAGGAACATCGAGAATTGGGCCGGTTTTAGGTTCAATAATAGATTAAATCTTGCCCCAGGCACGGCGAAAGCGACAGCGTCGAATTTTTGTTGGAGTTGATCAGCGCCTCCAAAACTTACAGAGTCCGCTCGCAAGTTGCAACGTGCCAGCCTCCGAGTCACCGACTCTTGGGTATCCACTACTGCTGGACCGGCGAAGACACGAGCCTTTTTGGCCCCTCTGGAGATCGGACAACTTCCTTTCGGATGAAGATGGGGATGGAGATGGAGATGGAGGATGGAGAGTTTGGAGAATGGAGATAGTAATCTCGCTGAGACTCTGACGGCGAAATCCGGACAATGGGCGAAAGTCAGAGCGACGGTCTACCCCAAGAACAGAGTACTCAACCTGGAACCTCCAGGGCACAACCTTCTGCAGCGACAAACTACGAGAACAAGCAGACCAGATTTGTTTGAACTTTCAACTCTTGAGGCCAAACCATGTGGCCTTCCGAGCCTTGGTCATGCTACCGGATCCATCCATACTTTCTCAAAACAAGAATCTGGATGAGGCGGGGATAATAATTGAATAGAAATGAATTCCAGAATCCAGGATCCAGACGGATCGGTAGCTCACGGATCCTGAATCCTGGGCCTTTGACCGATTGTTTTACTTCTGATTTGATGACCCCACCAACGGGAGGTAGTCAATAATCTCTCGTCTCTCTTACCATATTGCTTCAGGAGCTATTTGATTGATGCCGATGCAAGCGAGAGAAATCCTAGCCGCGGAGACAACAAATGATCCGTGGGATCGCCCATGCAGACGACATTGGGACTCAGACGAGTCTGGAGGGTCATCCTTGTAAAATATTGTGCATGGTGCGAGTCACATACTCATGTACAGTATACTGTATGAGGATGGGATCGAAGAATGCGCGCATCGCTTTGCCCTTGAATAGCCGGTTTTGCGTGAGTGTTGCTTTTGCTGAGGACTGGGGCGACGGGGATTGACTCGAGTCTGGGGTCGCTCCACTTGATCTGCCGTGGCCAATCAAGAGCTGCACCACGCTTTCTTCTTTGCCCGATCCTTCTGCTCCTTCCAGTTCTTGACTTCTTAACCTTCTTTCCTGATCGGAACTTGTCTCCTGGAGGAAAGACCGTCTGTGGACAGGGCTCACAAAGCATATGCTGAACGACCCGAGTTAGCTCGCGCAGGACATAGCAAATATCATTTCCTCAACCATCCGGAGCTTCTGTTGAATCAGTGCTGTACCCCATACTAAAGTTACAGCTTGATGGAGTCAGTGTTGGTCATGTGGCTTGACTTCTGGAGAAGTACCCGCATGGTCCCCTGTTTGTGTGCTTCAATTTTGCCACTCTCCCACTTACTCCGTGTGGATGTATAACCCAACCTGAGTGCTTGACGGCGAGAGTTGGAATTGGGCCATTAGTATGCATAATCTCTTCAGTGTTTGAAGAGGCTGCACTTAACTTCGAAGGACGTGCTCCGCAGTGCTGTCGAATAAAGGCCTCTGAACGGAGTTGATGTTCGTGAGCGTACGGGCCTAGTTATTGATACGAGGATGTTTTGCCCCATCTTGCAGTTGCCGTTGCCTTGAGGAGATTATTTGGTCAGCCTGGTAGGCTGGCCCGAAAGAAACACCTATCGCCTATCGCAGGGTTCGTCACAACGACTACTACTGGAATCTGTTGGGAGTTGAGCGGTGTCTGCAATGTTAGAGCCACACGCAGCTCCGGATCGAAACATGAAGCACTTGATCGGTCGACGAATCCTGGATGCAATGCAATGCAATGCCACCCGATGGCTCTGGGGGACGACCCCTATAGGACCCGGAAGCTGGTTTAATTGCTGACCACAAATGGTGGCTGGGCGACGGGCGACGGGATGAAAAGTCCATCACATAAGGTTCGATTTCTTTTGTTCTCCATCCAGCCAGGTGACGAGATGATGATTGTTCAAAGAGCCAGTGCATCTGCAGGTGGCCAAGAGTCAAATGGCATACATTGCATGGATGCAAGTATCCTGCATCAAGACCAACCTAGTATACGGTAGTCCCATCTCCATCCAATAAGATGGCCGAGTCCGAATGCCTAGGATCCTGCGTGTTATCGGCGGCGGCTACTCCATTGTAGGCTAAAGCCTAAAAGGCGCGACGAACTCAAGAGGTGCGTCTGCGGTGTCCGTGTCACATCGCCCTGTGCCCCGATCTTGGACGGAAGGAATGTCGAAGAAAGAGTGATGATGGCTCCCGCGATGGAGCTGGCAAGAATAATAATAATACCATAGGAGCAATCAGTATTGCGCCTTGGACAAGGCAAGCGTAGCATGTGATTGCTCGTCATAAGCGCTCAGTTATAATCCCACGCTCAGGCAGTTCTCATCAATACCAGTGATCCATCAAAGGAACCCAAAATAGGGACTGACATGCCACTAAGGTAAGCCAAATTGATTAGCGCAAGTTTTGTTTCTTCTTTGACTGATTTGAATTTTCCCTGATTTTTTTTTTCTTTTCGCAGGTTTCTTGAAGTTTGGGTGACGCTTGGACCAAACCATGGTTTGATAAGCACTGCAGCCGGCACATCCATAGTAACAGTAGTCAACGAAGAAAAGCTCTCACAGTGTTGTAGCTGAGGAACAACCTCCGAGATCATCAGTTGCCAAAGGAGGGTTGGTGCTGCTACCTCTCTTTCGGACAGTGCGACAGCCAGATAATAATAACAGGCCTCGAGCACGAGCCTCCAGCAAAACAAGGACAAGTGTAAGATTGAACTGCCCAGGTTTTGAACCGCTGCGCTGAGGTGTTGTTATCGATATTCTCAGTTTCAGATGGAGCTTGCTCCATCCCGCAGCGCTTCTGGACCAGGCTGGAAATGTTGGTTGGAGCTTGGCGGAGGGTGGCTGTTGAAACTGACGTCTGTGGACATAAGGTGGACTGATGCTACCCTCCACTCCGAGATTCCAGCCGCACAGGTCACAGCTTCGCAAAAATGGACGAATGAAATCGTCCGGACCAGCTTTCGGCTCGTCTGCATTCGTTAAGGCTGTGCTTGAGGTAAGGATGAGAGCTGTTGCTCATTTGCGGGTTACGATCCTGGTTGGCTTGCTCAGACATCGATTCCCAATAATATTCATTAAGCGCCAGAGGCAACACTGGCTGACGACGGTTTGTTGTCCTAGGTTGCATGCAGGCCGGGTGATGATTCAAATGAAAACGATCGGCGTCGTATGGATAAAACCCAGGAGTCAGCAGAAAAAGGAATGTGCCTTCGAGGCATTGCTCCCTCGCCTCCTCGCGGCCTCGCTCACTAAACTTCTTCCAGGGAGGGGAGAATGATGAATCCCAAGGAGTCTCCAATGATGTTCCGTCACGCAGGCGACAAGACTCATGAGAAACCAGAGCCTTGGAAGATTATTGCAGGCTCCCTAATTCTTCCTTGTCCGACTTGTTGTCTCTCGGGAGATAGGAACGGGGAGACCCACATTCGTTGGCCCTTCCTCTCCTGTCGCGACTCTTGACTCGACCCCTGAAGGCTTCTGGAATTT
The DNA here is from genome assembly GCF_044049435.1 of Aspergillus pseudodeflectus. Taxonomy (NCBI): domain Eukaryota; kingdom Fungi; phylum Ascomycota; class Eurotiomycetes; order Eurotiales; family Aspergillaceae; genus Aspergillus; species Aspergillus pseudodeflectus. Next base: position 388,153 of record NW_027263800.1, on the reverse strand, counting down.
TGTTCTTCTTGCAGTGGTGGAGTTTAGCCCCGCATATGCCTTTCCAGCGGTTCACCTCCTGTAATCTGCGCCCTCTGATTTGTAGGACAGTCGGCGATGATCTCAAGAGTCAATTGTCCGATTAGTCGGTCGGCTAGTGTCGATTCCGTCGTGTCATGGTTGCACGGAACCTTTCGAATTAAATTCTTATATTTTTTTCCCATTTCTTCTTGGTCGCCTTGGAGTCGGGAGCGGTTGGGGAAACGTTCGTCTAACCGTTTTGATTATCACCGCTTACATACGCAAGAGGGGAGGCAAAGAACGTGGTATGCACTGCGCAGTGTTCGAAGAGATGCAAAGTACGATACTGCTGAGGTTTTCCGTCATCGGTGAGACGACGTGATGGATGCAGCATTGCAAATATGGTCACGAAATGATTGAGTCAGTGCTCTCTACGGCGTCCTCATGCTCCGTGGAATCTGCGTTGCCTGGAGCCCCTGGACGGTGGGCTGCGGGTATGGTATGCCTTCAGGTACCTGAGGCAGCGGAGGCGCACCCAAGGAGAGAGAGGCGCAGACTACGGAGTGCGTCTGTGAGGCGTAAGGAAGATTCCCTCTGCCGGTGCATTCATTTGAGCTGAGAAAGGGCCCATGGTAGGAGATGAGGAGCGCTTCAGAGCACTGTATTGTGTTGTTCTATTATTGCCTGGGAATGCATGCGATCCGCAAAGGTCACTCGTCCTACATTATTCGTGAGGGAGAGTCATGATTGTCTCGGCAACACGGAGTACATCTGCTGTCCTTTCCGTGATGCAGCTGGACTCGTCACAGGTACTCCGCAGTGGCACATTTCAGGTGCTCTTCTGGTCACAAAATTTCTTCTTCAAGCACACCCCACTTGACGGGCATCGCCTTGCGAAATGGGCGTGTGCCATGGACCGTGGTGGTAGTCGTAGCCGAAGCTTCCGTAGCTTCATGCTTCACCGAATCATCTCGCGTGGGAGCATTCAAACTTCAGGACGACAATTTTTCGATATTTGCCCCAGTATGCGCCTGGTGTCAAGGAAGAGAGACTGAGCATACGGAGTAGGCTTGGTTGAGCCGACAAGGAATGAGAGCAGCTGATTTGCCCAAGAGCCGTCGGAGGTGTGGTGTGAAAAGTACGCTAACGGTGGTTCCTGCTCTCGTCTCCTTGGTTGAGAGCACTATCAGATGTGGGCTGGCCGGGTTTATCATCAAGAATGATGTGATCATTCTTTTCATGAAGATCGTTGCGACGGTTTTTTCCGGTTAGTCCATCCCGCGACGGGGATAGTCATCGGCCCATGATGCATTTAGATTAAAGCTAACCTTGTCCCCTTAAAGTAAGAATAACAGCCTTTGTCCAATATCCCGTAACCGCGAATCGCTTCCCCGAGTGACAGCCACACCGGATAGAGACTTAGGTGGAAGATGTCTAACACAAGGTTCTTTTCCGTAACACTCCGTTCAAGGACGTCCGCGAGTTAGAGCAGGAGCTGACAGGAGTCGGAACGGTCTATCCCTGCGTGTGAAAACCATTATGCAAAATACTTCGGAGTCGCAGTTGCAACCTCGCGTAGCGGCGGTTTGACGGGTTGGAAACGGTGAACTTGTGGGGACCAATGCCCGCGGTCAAAGGCGAAGGGGAGTGGAAGGGACAACGGGCTAAGATGGAGTACGTAATAATGAGATGGAATTGCACAGAAGGAAGGATTCTGGTCACGCAGACACTGTACGGCAAGGTCGGCGATCAGGCTGGCCATGCCAGCATTTGGAGTGCCACAGTGGGCGTCTGCGCCGTCCGTCTGGTGGACGGAGAAAGTCGTTTTGATCTGTCCGCTGCAGGCTGGGCCCTGGGAATCCTTTCGGCTGAGCTAAGCTGGGCTGGTTCCATGCGGATTAAGGTACAGAATCTGCCAGCGCTAACCACGAACGGGATGGACGGCAACGAAAAAAGCCATGCTTCAACAGGTAACCTCGACTCAGGACGGGGCTCACACGGGCCTACTCTAGTCTGCCAGTCTGACTCTGCGAGTGGGTGGGCGTAGTTTTAAATGCTCCATCCTTTTGTTTTGCCCAAATTCCCGTCCATCTTGCAACGCTGAATGGATCCGTGACTCTGATCGCCTCCACTCCGAGGTCTTAGTTAGGACCCTCCTTCGAGCCCAGAGTCCAGACAGGCGATTGCCGCTTTCAACCCGTGGCACTGGCATGGGCCTCTCCTAGGCTCCATCAGAGTGTGAATTATTCGCATTTTCCCTTTTCTTCCTTCGCTCCTTCCTTCCCGAGTTGTCCCAGCGCCTTGCTCAGGTCCATTCCTCGCCCGCCTAGCCTAGTTTCGTAGCCAACGTCGTGTCATCCCAACCAACATGTGCCTGCGCGGCAAGCAGGATGGGATCGTGGAGCTGGGGCGGATGGCAGATCAGGAATGTTCTCAACTGGGCAACCCACCAAGCCTCCTTCTGTTCCACTTGTCTCCTTTGGTCAAATATTTATTTCCTTTTTTCCTTCAATTTTTGCTCGCTGATGATCTGGCCCAATTACCGTTCTTCATACTTAACGGGGGCATGAGCTGCGCGCTCCTTGTATGGAACTGGCTTTCTCGTACCTTGCCTCAGCGCCTGCCTGACCCCCTGTGTCATCTTTGACGGTGAAGTCTTGAACCCCAGTTGAAGCTAGAGATCCTTTGCATATTGCTGCAGTCATCCAGGGATCCACTCCGTGTTTGATGTTACGATTTCATATATACCTCCTGCCGCTTCCTACCTTCAATATCTAACTCCCCTTCCAACCTTTCTCACAACAACCATGTCTGATTCCACCTCGCCTTCTCGACGCATCAACTGATCTGTACCATTTTCTCATCACACAACACTGGGATACTTTGACGCTCTATCTTCCCGCCTCCTATTTACACCTGCCAAACATCATGACCGACAGCTGGCAGCCAGCAGCCGTCTACGCGGGCTCGCAATGGGTTCAAGATGGTCAACCATACGCACCTCCTTCAACCTTCTCTGACTTCATCTATGCTTTCCCAAAACCAAGGCTCAGCGGCCGTGTCATCAAACCTCGTAGTGCTGGGAATAGCCCTTCCTCTGCTGGCAGACGGAGAACAAGCACGATGCCATATAGCTCGCCCATGCACCGCCAGCCTTCGAAACAGGATTACCAGGCTTCTCTGAATGCCGCAATCTTAGCATCAGCAATTCAATCTGGAAGACGATCTCGACCTATCAGCTGGCATCCAGCATCAAGACAGCTAGACTACACACAACTCTATACAGCAAGTACGACAGTCGATTCCTACAACATGCCGGTCACACAAGCCTGCCCTCAGCCACAGCAAATGATGACTGGTGTTTATGACGATGAGAGCATGCTGAACTCTTATGCCCCATCAGAGGTGTCAATGCCCCAACAGAACTTGGATTTCTCAACAGCCGACATGAGCTTTCCGATTCAGGAACCAGCTTACCTCGAAGCCAGCAATCCTCACCTTGATGCTATCTCCTGGGACGGGACTTCACCAGCAATTCCGTCTTACCTCCAACCAACTCCAACTGAGTGGCCGTTTGACATGGTATCAATGAACCAGAGCATTCCCTCCGTCGGGGCCCCTGCCTCTATATACGGAAGTGTATCATCACCCGGCCGCTTGACCGAGCCAGCCACCCCCGACTTTCTTCCGATTCAACAATTTGGTGATGAGGCAGATTCGCAGGCAGTGCCCGCGCTAGGGAAGCCAGATGCCGACGACGAACTTGTCGGCATGGGTCTGTACAACAATCCTGAATCATTCGCCGAAGAGTCACTCTATGGATTGAATGGCAAGGGGTTGAAATTGGAAGAAACATTCACACCATCATCAGAGAATGAGGTGGATGACAACGATGCGGAAGAAGACGAGCAACAAGAGCCAGAGGCTCAAAGCCGTACCGACATCAAAAGCCAGCCTCAGCAACAGCCAAACCAGCATATCGAAACAAACAAACACATTAGACCGGCTGAGAACATGATGCAGAAATCATTCTTTTTCGAAGACGACGTTGATTATCAACCGCGTGTTAGCACTGAGCCCCGATCCTCCTTTAACTTTGGAGGCACGTCTTGCATGAATTACGGATACGGATGGATTTGAGTTGACCTTGCATTTTTCTGTCTCATTTTTTCCGTTGATCGCATAGCGCGGAGTTTTGCATTTTACTGGGCAGCATTAGCATAGCATACAAGCAAGGGATACCCAGGGTGGTGAACTGAATGTGGTATCATTCAACCTGTATTAGAGAACCAGAACCAAAGAATCGAAATACCATCAATAACGAGTCACAATGTACCTGAACCTTGAGGCCAAGTCACCCACAACCCTGAGAAGGGTTTCGCGGCGGACAGAAAACCTCCGATAGTAGCCCAAGACATGAACGGAAAGGATACCGGATCGGAAAAATAAGTCCCCGCTCATAAAAATCCCATCGCCAGCGATATAGATATTCCAATCTCTCAACGCAAGAAAGCACATAAAAACAATGGCAAAATTCATCTTCACCCCTTGGAAACACCACTCTGACCTCCTTACCGTGCGGAGCCAATTCTACCCAGACCCGGAATATGACGGGCCAGACATGCGCTCGGCGGCATGCGCTACAGTACGCATCAATACCATCTTATCCAATATATTAGTCTATTGAGGACCAATCTGATCTAAATGAACAAGGTCGGGGCATGGAAACTGCGCGGTACACTTCCACACCCCGTTGAAGCAACGGCCCTTCTAACAGACGCGATCCTGCACGACGACGCGCGGGAAAACTCTGTGTTTTCCATCAGGGCGACATACGCGGCTGCTTTTTGTCGGTATGTGAGATCTCTAACTCTGGCTTATCGGAGGCATTCCGGTCGACCTCTGTCACTGGCCTTTGAAATGCGACGATGCTAACATGCTGTACAGATTCGTGACCGGCCTCGTCGACTCAAAGCTCTACGCTGGCCAGCGCAAGACTATGTTCGCGCGTGCGATGGAACTGGGTCTACCAGCCTCATTTGTCGAGCTGCGTCATGAGGCGACGCATCGCGAATTGCCGAGTTTGACTGTGCTACGGAACTCAACGCAGAGGTCGTTGGAGTGGCTGTGGGGGTTCTATTGGGGGAGCGTTGATGCTGTTTCGGGGCCGATTTCTGGGGAGCCGGGTTTATTCGATTCGAGCCTAAGCGCAGAGGCTATTTATGATGGTGAGGACGCGCTTAGGGGATCATTGAAGGGGATCTTGGAGCAGGCTGCGGCCGTGATTGAGGTTGAAGCAGATGGTGACGAGCCGCCGAGGAAGCGGAGGAAGAAGGTGCAGACGAGATTGGCGGGGACTGCGGAGCAGGTTGTTTCTGTGCTCAAGCGGGTGACGGACGGATCGAGGATTCTTGCGGAGGTTTTGCTACGGGATAGGATTTTGATCCCGCGAGGGAGAAGGTGAGATTCCTGGATTTTGCTCCGGCGCCTGAGGGTTGATTCGAAGTGATACTAACTGGAAGATAGCCTCGACGACTCTCTAACAGAAACAATCACAAATTGGGAGCCGCTCTTACTGATGATCACAGAAGGACATCCCTCCTTCCTTACCACATTTACAGGGACAATGGCCGACGAACTGGCCTTTACGAGATCATCAGAACCCAAGAAAGATGCTTACTGCGATGCGACATTCAAATGGCTGGACCATATCCTTCGCTCGACGCAGTGGGAGTCAGCCAGGCGAACTATATCAACTTCATACATCGCTACCGTTTGCGACGAGAGCTCGAATTATTGGACGGCTTTATTGAAAAAGAGTATTGGGACGAAAGACAATATTTCACCGAACATTACTCAGAGCGAGAATACCTCTACACATCGATCATCTGCAGGTGACTCGATACCGGATATAGATGAGGATTTGAAGATGTTGAGTCAACATGGCTGGGGAACGGCAGATACTTGGGATAGTCGGCAACCTATAGAGACAGCTTAGACTGATAATAATGATAACCCTTTTCTACTTGCACTCTATAACCCTGATTATAACAGCTCATCCCAATGAACTCTAGAGCATCACGATATAGCATAAACCTAAAACGGCAAAGCGCTCACCCGCCACATGTGGCTGACCCCCTCATCTCATGTCCAACCTATGAGGTAATCTCCATTTGACAAATTGTGTTTGATGACGCCTTAATCAACAGCTCACCTGGCATCGCCATCATATCCTGATAAATTGCCCATGAGCTTCCCCAAAACGATACGGCCATTCTCCAAGGTCCTCACTACTTATTCGCCACTGCGACTGCCACGTATCAGAGCTAGAGCCATGCATATCCAATCGCTTCCTATGTGTATGTGCCAAGACTAGACAAGAAGGACATTCTGATTGAGGGATGCATATTTGGATGAAGGTCATAGTGGCTAATCGAGAATGTTTTTGTCCGCGCAGGGACGGGGAAGGGCAACAATTATGCCTATCTTGTAACCGATGAACCGACAAAGCAGTCGGTTATTATTGATCCTGCCAATCCGCCCGAGTAAGTGAGCAGTCGGATTCGAGTGACCTGGATAACTAGTCTGACTCGATTGCCAGGGTTGTCCCAGAGTTAGAATCCCAGACTAAGGCCGGAAAGATCCATCTCACAGCGATCGTAAACACGCATCAGTATGCCCCGCCTCTCTTTGTCAAGCCAACAAGCATAGCATAACTAAACGCAACCCTCTACTAGCCACTGGGACCACGCCGGTGGAAACAAGGAAGTAGTAGGTACTATGCAGCCTTTCAAGCAAGAGACAGCTAACAGAAAGTGACAGCTCAAAACCTTCAGAGTCCCCGTAATCGGCGGCAAGCAATGTGAGTCCGTCTCGCGGACCCCCGCGCACGGCGAGGTATTCAAGATTGGAGACCGCATCTCCGTGACGGCCTTGCATACCCCTTGCCACACGCAAGATAGCATCTGCTATTTTATGCAGGATGGCGAGGACAAGGTGGTCTTTACGGGAGATACGCTTTTCATTGGTGGTATGTTTGACCAGTCTTCTGCTTGGTGACTTTGCGAGGATGGCCAAGTTGAGGGTTTATGTGTATGCTGAGATGCTGATGTGATTTGTCTTGCAGGATGCGGTCGATTCTTCGAAGGTACAGCGCCGGAGATGCACAAGGCATTGAATGAGACCTTGGCGTCCTTGCCGGATGATACTAGGGTTTACGTATGTTTACGTTCTTCCTCTACACTGAAGTGTATGCGGCTAATAACCCTTACCAGCCTGGGCACGAATATACCAAGAGCAATGTGAAATTCTGCCTTTCTGTTTCGCAGACTGAGCCGATCAAGAAGCTACAAGCGTTCGCCGAGGCGAATAAGGAGACGCAGGGCAAGTTTACTATTGGAGATGAAAAGGTATGTAGCGATGCCCATTGATGCCAGGGCACGAGACTGAATTTTCTAGCTTCACAATGTCTTCATGCGAGTCAACGTAAGTCATTCTATCAGCTGAACAGCATCAGCTATTCTTCAGATACTGATATCACATTCCAGGATCCCGAAATCCAGAAGAAGACTGGCAAGACAGACCCCGTCGAAGTGATGGCTGCTCTACGAGAGATGAAGAACGCCATGTAAATGGAAAATATAGCATGACAAATCAATCTACAGTTCTACACACGTCTATTGGGGACCAAACTCTCTCTTCAGAAGGGAATCATATTCGTAAATAATAAACAAAATATAAACTACGATAGGTTTGTCTCCCGTCTTACCACCCAGCCTCCCATTCCCATAATTAAATGGGGTCCAAGCCGGGCTATCGTTCGGGGAATCTGACATCAAGTGCCAGATAAGTAGTGGTTCATCTTGCTTCACTGTCCACACTCACTCGCTCTGGTTTTGAATTTCGGCAGCGGTGAGCTCTAGCAATTTTAGAAGCTGGTCTACGGGTGGGACGTGATGTTGGAATGAATGCGAGGTCAAATGTAGGAGCGGGCATCGGCGACGAAGATGGATCTGAGAACACACAGCAAGTGCAACATTAAGCACTGTGAGTGTTCCAAATGCGATCTTGAAATGCCAGTACACTCGGGCAAGATAACTGCAATCTCAATTGCAGTAGCAATTGCGCGTTGTTGAATCCCAGGAAAAACGTCTGTGATGCGAAAGAAAGAAAAAAAAATCCACCCGCAAAACCGTTTATAAACGTAGTGGGTCACGTGATGTACGATCAACCCACCAAGCTCTAGGTAAAGATCTCGCTCGACATCATACAGAAGCAAGAGCTCCACGAGCTCTGCTCAACTGCCCTCCGAATTATTGAATCGCTATATAATGTACCACAAACCTCAACGCCAAAAATGGACCACGCCTTCCGCACCCTCCTCCGCACTGCAACCCCCCGCTCCATCGCCGCGCTCGCCCGCGACGCCCTCGGCCTCTTCTGCGGCATAACCCTCCTCTGGGAGAACTATATTACGCTCGAACTCAGTTCGGGGCCATCAATGTATCCGACGATCAACACACGCGGCGACTACCTCCTCACACTAAAGAACTACAAGCACGGGCGCGGGATCGAAGTCGGAGATGTCGTACGGTTCCACCATCCGTATTTTCTGGGATTGCATGGCGGGAAGAGGGTTTTGGGGTTGCCGGGGGATTTTGTGAGTAGGGAGGATCCGTTGGATGGCGGGGTTGGAGGGAGGGGGGAGGTTATTCGGGTGAGTCTGCTTACCCTCTGCTTTTGTGTTTTGGGAGTAATTGCGCAGATGGCTGATTATGGGCTGGCCGGGCAGGTTCCTGAGGGGCATGTCTATGTGGTTGGGGATAATTTGCCGTGGTCAAGGGATTCGAGGACGTTTGGGCCGTTGCCCATGGGGTTGATTAATGGGAAGATTGTGGCCAAGGTTACGCCGCCGTTTGGGGTGAAATGGATTGAGAATACGTTGAAGCCGATTGAGGAGAATATGGGATAACCGTGCATATCCTGGAGGTTTTATTCTTTGTAATATGCGTGGTTGGAGTTTGGAGTTTGGAATTGGGTTGAAGGTGACTATATTCATACATATGCTATGGTTGTACAATACATCTAGGAAAGAAATGTGATAGAACTATATCAAACAGAGAGAAGCTGAGAAGGCTACCGGAAGGTAGAAGGATTCCTTCTCTTGTAGGGGAGAGGCTCGACCCTCTTGCGCCGGAGCTCCATGTCGGCTTCGGGGAAGCCAATTTGCTTCATGACTTCCAGCGTGGTCTCATCCCAAATAGATCGGAAGAGGTGCGCGCCAATCGCCTTCAGGTGATACCGCGCTTGTAACGTGCGCAGGAGGGTGTTGTCGCGGTCAGTCTCGCGGGCCTTGACGGCCGCAAAGTCCAGAGGCTTCGAGTCCTTCTGCTCAAGGATGAAGAGCGACAAGCGGTGGTAGGGACTTCCCTTCTGGGCGACAGGAGGCAACCATGGCAGGACCACCTGAGAGTCAGCTGATAGCTGGCTGAGATCGACCTTGGTGTTGAGGGCCGAGATCGGGATGTTGACGGCAAGGTAGTGCATCCTGTAGTCGAAGCTGTCGGTCTCGACGTTGGGAACATCTGAATCCACAACCGCAATTGTAACCAGTTTCTCTCCACCCTCGAACATCTGAATGTCTAGCTTAGGAGGCGTGCTGCTCACTGCGGCATTGACAAACTCTCCAGGCGGCACGGGCTTTCGTCCAAAGTATAGTTTCGTGTCCAGCACGGGGTCGCAGTGCGGGAGGACATCAGGAATGACTTTCATCTGCGTAATACGTTGGACGAGAATCTTCCGGCGGTATTCTCTCCATTGCCGATCGGCCAGGTAGCGGTAGATAGGTTTGCTCATATCACCTAGAAGATTAGCATATAGAAGATAATCTCAAAGAAAACTATATACCTTGTCCATCCTCAAACTTCTTCTTCACAAGAGGATCGTTGATATCTGCCTGAACCTTGAGGTGCTCGAGGTGGAGTTCCAACGCCTTGAGTCGGGCGACGTTTGATTGCTTTGATAGCTCCTCCTCAGGTAGGGCCCGAATCCTAGCAATCTTTTCGCTTGTCGCTGTAATATCATTCAACTTCTCCTCCCGGTCCGCAAGCAGGACTTTCCGCGCCTCCTGGAAACATTGGTAGGGCAGCTGTTCGAAAGGCAGGTTGTCCGAGTTCTGTAGGGCGGCACGACGTCGGCGAGATCCCACCGGCAGGATACCCTGTCGCATCAATCTTCGTTCTAATCGAGGACTTGAAACGAGTGCTGGGTCTGGCGCTTTATAAAAGGCCTGAGTCTTGGCCTCCGTCTGGGTTTCGTCGCGGAGAATGGTCGTGGTCTGGAAGGCGCGCGTCGACTGCAGCTGGAGGCTGGAGATGCCTCTCATTGACGACTTCTGCAGGCATTGGATGAGAGGCCTGGAGGCCCGCTCACAATGGGCCATTGTTCCTGGGTAAAGAGCGATTGGGCGTGGAGGTGGAGGGAGAGACGGTCGAGGTTCGGGAGATGCTGAGGATCTCTGCTCGGGAACTTTTTTTTCCAGGTTTGCCAAGCCTCACCACTAGTGCCAAAACCACGCCTCGACTGAACTTTTGGCTGGCTTCAACCAGACTGAACTCGGCTCTGAGCTGCGAATCAAACGGACTGTGTACCTCAATTCGCACTTTGGTCACAATGGCTGGGTTAAATGCTTTCAACTCCTTCAAATGGCTCTCTCGCAGCTCAAGAGGCCTCCTTTCTGGGAGTGAGGCTACAACGGTACTGTTGACTTGTCCAGCATTAAAGAGCGCGGAGATCTAACAACTTGATAGCAGCGATACCTTTCACGATCGATAAGCACAGAAACACCTGCTACTTCCGAGCAATCCGCGCGCGAGGCCCTCCTTGCCAAATGGGCACCGAAACCCGTCCTGGCGACCACATACTCATTCCCGTCCATGGAGCCCGTGCGCTTCGTACAGTACCCCGAAAACAAGCTCCTGATGCCTCTACGAAAAGATCTACTACACCGCGCGGTTGTATACGAAGGAGACATGACCCGACAAGGTACAGCCAGCACCAAGTGGAGAGACGACGTTCGTGGAAGCCATAGGAAGTTGCGGGCACAGAAGGGATCAGGTCATGCCCGTGTTGGTGATAGACAGTCACCTATTCGAAGGGGTGGTGGTGTTGCCTTTGGTCCCCATCCACGGGACTTCTCGAGCGGCCTCCCGGCTAAGATGTACGATCAGGCCTGGCGCATTGCGCTCAGCTACCGGTTCAGGCGAGGCCAGCTCATCATCATCGACAATGAGATTGACATTCCCGAAGACGCCACACCGCACTTGATTGAGGAGATTTTCAAGGTGAACAGATGGGGGCGCGAGTATGGCCGGTCAACACTGATTACGACCCGAGAATCTCCTCGGCTGTTTGATGCGGTGAACGAAGTTGGAAAGCACGCGAAGATCCTCAGCAAGGATGATGTGGATGTTAAGGATCTGCTGGAGACGGGACGACTGATCATGGAGAAGAGGGCTCTGGACAGACTGCTCTCTGAACATTCCCGGGATATCAAGCCCAGGCTGGCAAAGGCAACCTAGAAGGAAGATTTCAGCATACTGGCTTGTTTTGATTGAGCTGTCTTTTTTACCGGTTGGTGGACCGGATGTACAAATAGATTTATTCCCTGATACTGTATGAATGATATTGAATTGCTTGGATGGATCGTGATGATCTTGAGCACATGCCGAAGCTGCTACGCGGCCGAGTAACGAAACAATGTCCAGACTCAATTACAATGAGCATTTGACAGAATGTGGACTTTCTATGAATAATGATCTCCAAATTGTAAAGGCTGCTCAGGAACAGTTATCCGAACTGATCTGCTCGACTCGGCCATTGTCGCTTTCGCTCGGCGGCGGAAGAAAGCAGGCAAAAAAACTTCCGAGGTGCAAACCTCCAACTTGCGGAGTTCGAGCCGACACTTTTCGTCACGACCCCAACTCTTGACTTATATCTCTCGTTCCCCTCGGTTCATCCTTTCCTTCCTTTCTCTCCACGTCAGACGTGGGTCTGCCTCCTCATGTTACTCCGACACAGTCTTCCCCGGACCTCAACGCCGTCGAGCTGGTTCTCGCGGATATCCCCAGCAAGCACCATGCCTCTTCGCGCCAAGGTCACCAACCCGACATTCGTGGCGGCATCCAAGGTATATGATATCTCTATTGCCATCTTTGTGCGCGATAACTAACTAAGTCATCCAAGATGTCGACCGCGTCAACATCAGGTATTCCCGGGCGACAAGCCGGCGACGAGCCCGACGACGTCCTCTTCAACTCTCTCTATGGAGTGCGACTAGTAGAATTGAACAGACCGAACAAGCTCAATTCGTTGAACGGATCGATGGTTCGAAAGATTCTCCCCCGTCTCAAGGTTAGAAAGAGCTTCTGAATTCTGGTTCGAGCTTTGTTGCTGAGACTATGTTCAATACAGGAATGGGAAAAATCTCAATTGGCCAACATTGTGATGCTCTCCGGGGCCGGTACCAAGGCCCTTTGTGCTGGCGGCGACGTGGCTGCTCTAGCATTACAAAATGAGAAAGGGGAAGAGGGACAAAAGGCATCCGCAGACTTCTTCGGCCTTGAATACAAGCTTGACCACCTCATCGCGACCTACTCGAAACCCTTCATCTCCGTGATGGACGGCATCACCATGGGTGGAGGTGTTGGCCTCAGTGTCCACGCGCCATTCCGTATCGCTACCGAGCGCACCGTTTTCGCTATGCCCGAGACAACCATTGGCTTCTTCCCCGACGTGGGCGGCTCCTTTTTTCTCCCTCGCCTCGATGGAGAGATTGGAACATATCTCGCCTTAACGTCAGAGCGATTGACCGGTGTCCAGAACCTCTATGCCGGCATTGCTACGCACTACTTCCACTCCAGCGCTCTCCGCAACTTGACGGCCCGTCTGTCTGAGCTTGTCTTTAGCGACCACGCCTCTCTTCGCGAGCGACTTGACCTTGTCAACTCGACAATGGCTGAGTACTCAACCGGCCTGCCTACCCTTGAAGAAGAGCCAATCAAGCTGGGAGGCAGCTTGCGCACTGCGATTGACCGATGCTTCAGCTACTCGACTGTCGAAGAAATTTTCGAGGCTCTTGAGAAGGAGACAACGCACAAGGCATGGGCTGAAAAGACTCTCGAAACTATGTCACAGCGTTCGCCTACATCGCTCAAGGTGACCTTGCGTCAGATGCGCCTCGGCAAATCATGGTCCATTTCTGAGGCATTCCAGCGTGAGCATCAGATTGCTGCTCACTTCATGCGCCACCCAGACTTTGTCGAGGGAGTCAAGGCACGTCTGATGTCGAAGCCACCCCGCCAGGCGAAATGGCAGCCTGCGACGCTGCAGGAAGTGACTACTGATCTTGTTGACCAATTCTTCAGTGTTCCTGAAGGCGAAGAGCTCCTGGATTTACTGAGCGAAACCAACTACGAGTCATACCCCCATCAGTACGGGCTGCCCAGTGAGAAGGATATTCAAGACTTGGTACAAAGAATCCCCAACACCTCTCAAGAGGCGCAGGAGTTTGCGAACTTTGGCAAGAAGGAGGGTGCCAGAGAGAAGCTGGCTGAGGTGCTGGCCCGACGAACAGTTTTAACTGCTCAGGGCAGGAAGTGGAACTAGAAGGTGACTATAGGAGGAAATATTTGTAATGATCCCAGTTTTTAGACTGCTTGTATATTTACACTATCTTATCAATTCAGAGGCATGCACTTTACTGCGGCGAATTCTACAGTATCACGAAGAATCGACAATGGCAAAAATGATTCGCTCCCCACTTCCTTAAACTGTGGTCTGATTTGTCCCCCAAGGTCCTTACCAAGCAACTCTTGTCTAAAGTATTTTTCTCCTCAATCAGCAAGATCATAAGGTATGAAACCGCCATAACATCTCGCAGAGAAAGACGGAAGATGGAAACCGAACCCTTGCTTCCCAGAGGGGAACTGCGGCGGAATCCCACATCTCTCCCCGCAAACCACGTCCTGCTCCGTCTCTATACCTCACACTTCCTCTCAACATGGAACTCGCGCATGTTTGAGTTCGGCGCCGTAGTTTTCCTGGCATCTATATTTCCAGGGACATTGCTATATGCCTCCGTCTACGCCCTGGCGCGCTCCCTGTTCGCTGTGGTATTATCGTCATGGCTGGGAGCCGTGGTTGATCGGCTGGACCGATTATCGGCGATTCGACATTCTATTAGTGCGTTTGCACCGAAAACGAGCCGACTCTGAGAATTGATTGCTGACCAGTATGATGTTAGTCTGGCAACGGATCCCGGTTGCGGTGTCTTGTGTTTGCCTGGGCCTTCTCTTGACAGGCCCGTCTGTTCGGCTATCATGGGCTTTGTTTATCGCTTTGGTCCTGCTAGCGGGTGTTGAAAAGCTCGCTGCTACGGCTAATACGGTGTCTGTCGAAAGGGATTGGGTATGTTGACTCAATGCATACCTCAATAGACCAACTAACTGTACTAGGCTGTTGTCATTTCAGATGCATTGGGGTATCCTCGACAAGGTAAGGCAGGGTACACTATCGGTTCCATCGTCATGGCTGACGGATATCAAAGAATTGAATGCATCCATGAGACGGATTGACCTGTTCTGCAAACTCATTGCCCCTGTGGTCGTGTCTCTGATGGATGGCTTGCTCTCCACGAGAGTTGCGATTTGGGCGGTTCTGGGTATCAATGTCGCTGTTGTGCTCGTTGAATACTTTGCGATTGCTCAGGTGAGCTTTTACTTGACATTGTTGACATCAAACACTAATGTCACAGGTTTATCAATCCGTTCCCCAGCTCAATCGAGGTTTAGATACACAAGACGCAGAGGAACAGACTACCGAGGACAATGACGAACCAAGCCGTGAGGAAAGGCAATACCTCATCACCAGATTCTCACAGTATATCGGAAGCACAGTCGCCCCCTGGCAGGAATACGTACGACAGCCCGTCTTCCTCGCCTCCTTCGCCCTGAGCCTCTCCTACCTCACCGTGCTCTCATTCGGCCCTACCATGGTGACTTTCCTGCTCCACTCAGGATTCAGCTCGCTCCAAGTCAGCGCCATGAGAATCGGCGCTGTTCTAGCCGAGCTATCAGGAACATGGGTAGCGCCCTTCCTCATGCAGCGGATCGGCCCGATTCGATCTGGCCTGTGGTTCCTGAATTGGCAGTTTGCAAGCTTAGCCGGCGCAGTGGCTGCATTTGCCTTTGCTAGTGACTCGCCTCGAGTCGTTGGCGGAAGTCTTATTGTTGGCGTTGCTCTGAGCCGGTTGGGTCTTTGGGGATTTGACCTGTCAGTGCAGTTTCTAGTACAAGAGGTAAGTTCCAATTGGCTGACCAAGTCTATCTTCTATGCCTAATTAATTTTGTCTAGAGCATCGAAGCAGGAAACAGGGCCCGATTCTCCGCGACGGAGATGGCGCTGCAGAGCGTGTTTGAGATGATTTCGTTTGCGACTACGATTGTTTTCGAGGACCCGGACCAGTTCAAGTATCCGGTGTACATCAGCTATGGTGCTATTGCGGTAGCTGCGGCGTGTTTTGCTGCCTATGTGCGTAGAGAGAGGGGGCATTTGCTGCACACGTCCAAGTGTGTGGCTAGGTAAATATACTATAAATCTACAACTGCAATGTAGGTTCTTTGTGATGAAGTCTTCTAAATTTTTGGTCAAGCTGCAAAGGATTCTGTATAGTCTTCTCAAGAAGTTTGATGCCTCAATTCGTGCTCTACGCTGGCTCGAACGAAAGCTGCGGAACCCAACACGCTATCATATAGCAGCGGTTGCGTGGTATAGTACTAAGCACACAGTCAGTTTCATTCTGTTGGATTATTCCGCTCAAGCTCGTGGAATACATACCTCATAGCTAGCAGTAGAGTTCAGACTGCAGACGCTCACAGTTCCATTATAGCTCAGCGTCTGGTCCGCATTTTCCACGACGAATCTGTCCACAAGCGTGCTGTACGCCCGAGTAGCGACTTGCGTATAATTCCTACCCTGGACACTGGCATTTTCATCCTGCAAAAAGCCAAGACGCACCCCCTTGTACAGGGTATAAGTGAACATAGCCGACGCACTAGATTCAATATAATTCCCTTCCCGCCCAGGGGCCGAAATAACCTGCCACCAGCACCCAGAAGCCGGCTCGACAGCATCAACGATAGAATTGACGAGATCAACGAATCGCGCACGCCACGCCGCCACTTGGGAATCCATGAGATGGAGCTCGAGAACATCAACGAGCCCCATCATGAACCAGCCAAGGGCACGGCCCCAGACGTAGGGGCTTGCACCGGTTGATGGGTTCGCCCAGGAGGCTGTCTTAGTTGCGTCGTAGCCGTGTAAGAGGAGACCTGTCGAGTCATCGTGGCAATGCTCCCATAGGAATTCGAGCTGGTGGAAGAGGTCCCTGTTCACCGAGGTTGTGTTGTCAATGTTGAGATGGGAGGTGTATAGCGGGTAGAATGAGAGCAGGGAGAACATCCCGTCTAGGTAGCTCCAGTATGGGTAGACGTAGTACCAGAGTCCGCCTGTGTTAGTGTCAGTAAATTCTCGAGCTATTCCTGCGGAGTTTATATTCAGGGACATTGATGATGGTTTGACGAGGGACTTACCGAATTTGTTTCGCGGCTGCAGGTCGATCGAGGTACGCAACGCAGTCAATGTATCCCTGTAGATACTGCCTCCGGTATTATCATACCTAAAGCCCCAATTCTGATGATTAGATGATCCGTATGCCTGCCCCTCGAGCGATCGCGATCACTGTACATACCGGTAAAACAACCCTTTCCCCACCGACAGACGATCAAGGGGATACCCCGTGTCCTTTGTTGCATTATTAACAACGCCAACAACACTATCAGTGCTGCGACTGAGGTAGCTCTCCCAGTCCTGTTCCATATACCGACCAGACGGCGACTCTACCAGGTCCAGGAGCGCAGTCTGGAAAGCCCCAACCTGCAACAGCGATGATGAATCAGCCTGGTTTTCGAGGACCGCCTGGCCGCGCAGAATAATGCTGTCGGCCATCCGAGCTGAGTAAGGGCGCGCGGTGGAGGCTCCATTGCTTGGTTGGGCTATGAGGGTCATGCCTAATGTGAAGAGGGAGGAGAGCAGTGGGCTTCGGAAACCCATTTTTGAACAAGTTGTCGCACAATTTTCACGCACAGTGGCAGGGTCTTCAGGATCGCTGTCAGATCTGAAAGATGCATTCTTCTCTCTTATAAGCATTGAAGATTTGACGCCTAAGGCAGGGTATTTCTGTATTAGGGCAAGATCATCACATAGTTGCGTAGGTATATCTATACGAAGATACGCATACGCTCAACACCCACGTACCCATAGGATTCCATGCCCTTCTAGCTTGGTGCATAATCAAGCTGTTCTAGGCATCTTGTAGTAGACATACACCATCAGAGCAGCGCCCGCAAGCATACAACAGCCATTCAGACATTGGCTCTTCCAAAATACCCCATCCTCAATATCATTCAGCGCAGACGTAACCGGAAACCCTACCAAAGTCCCCAGAGCCGCAGCAGCAGACGATATACCGATCCTCGTCCCGACAAGGTCTTTATCTGGCGATAAATGGGGCACAATGATCGGATACAACACGGCAAGCGGCCCCATGAATAATGCGATCAGCACCGCCCATACGATAGTAGACGCGACAGTACGAACACCAATCCAGCCAAATAGTAGGACACTGGACGCTAACGCAAAGCTTGCCATAGTACGCGCGGGTCCGAATCTGTTCGAAAGCGGCACGGCTATGTATCGACCCGGGATTGTCGCTGCGTTGCAGATGACCAGCACATAAAAGGCTAGATTTGAACTTGCACCAGCTTTGAACTGCGCGAAGGTGGGGAGGAGGAAGAAGGGGACCCAGTAGGCTATCCACATGAGGAATAGAGCGGCGCAGAAGGCCATGAATGCTGGGTCGCGGAACGCTGTTGGGTCCAAGAGGGAGCGCACGGTATGGGGACTCTTCTTTGTACCGGGTAAGATGATTGCCAATGCTATAATCAATTCGCCGAGGGTCACAAAGCCGAGGATGCGTGTGGCCCATGCGAAGCCCAGTTTCGGCTGCAGAGAGGAGAATATAATCGGGTAGATTATTCCACCTGTATGTGTCAGTCCCTGACCGATACGATATGGATGAGATGCTGACCTATTGCTGTCCCGGAAGTGGCTACGAACATGGCCAAGGGTCGACGGCGTTGGAACTTGGATGCGATGAGGCTTATGCTAGGCACATATAGGATCGCGCTTCCGACACCGACACAGATTCCCTGGGCCAGGAGGACTTGATAATATTCACGTGCCAGACTGAGCATCATGACGCCCAAGACAGTGATTATCGTGCCTATCACCAAAAGCTCTCGAATATATCCACGGTCGAAGATCGGCCCGGTCACGATTCCTCCTACTGTGGATAGGAGATCTCGATTAGGTTATGAGGTGTCTCCAGCAGTGTAGCGACTTACGTATGAGAATGACGCTTTCTAGCGTGCCAACCCATGCGATGCTGGTTGAGGGAGTAGAAGACAACATGGTTGTCTCATAGTACTTTTCGTACGAGCCATAGGCGCTCAACAGACCCCTAAGTTGTAAAATGTGAGCAATATCCTACACTCTCGGAAGTTCCATTTACTCACCAGGTCGCTGTGTAAACAAGACAGGCACCTAGGGCCAGCAGCCAAGCGCCCAGTCCCTCATGCGACTCCTCAGTAGCATTTTGCGATCTGTGTTGGACATCATGATTTTGACTCGGTAGTTCTATATCAGACTTCATGAAAAGCTTGAGAATGGTCAGCCTTGAAGGGGCCAGGGGAGTTGGAGGTATGTGTCAGGAGCAGAAAAACGTGCGTGCCAACTGTGGGATAAAGAACGAGGAAAATCCAGTTCAACTAACTAGAAGAGGAATAACCACAGATCCTTTTCATGTCGAATCACGGCTTCAGAATCATCTCAAAGTTCCGGTTTTTTTATGCTAAGGAGCAAGGATGGATACTATAGTTACATTTCCTGGTGGGGCTATATATTTACTTCCCTACCAGTCTTGATGCCATTATCTTGTTTACTTATTTGGGATATTTTTGAATTCGATCTCCTCTTCAGCTTTATATTAACCTGATTGAAACTCTATATTAGTCTAAACTTTGAAATAAAGATTCTGTGGAAGCACGTAAGCTCCAGCTAGTGCGGGGATTCCTTCCCCCGCAATACTTGCTCCAACTGGCGCAATCGCAGCCACATGTCGCTTTTTCCTTTTCCGCTTCGTACCTAGTGATACAAGCACATGGAGGTACGCTTGGCTTCATCTGTATCCACAGAAATTTGACTCTCCTGCCGCAGATGCCCCCCAAAGCCCGAGGCCCCGGCCGCTCAGGACCGCGCCGCCGGACGGGCTGTCTTACCTGCCGCTCGCGAAAAGTCCGCTGTGACGAAGTAAAACCGACCTGCGCCAATTGCACCCGGCTTAGACTGCATTGTGTCTATGGGAGCGTTATAGTCTCGGGGATAGGGGATAGGGAAAGGTCGACACAGTCAAGAATACGAGCACGGTCGTCAACGTCAAGTACGACGCAGGACGCAGAGGAGCTGGAGTCGCCCCGGTCAAATGTCGATGAGAATACAAACGCCAGACCCCTACGCACACTTGTGCGGCAAAATGAGCGCATCGGGACCGGATTTGAGACTGGCCAGCTTCACCATGATGTCCATTTACTACCTCAGCAACAGCAGCAGCAACACACTTTGAGCCCGGGCGTGCTTCCGGCCCAGGACTTCAGCATCCCATTTGACATGCTCGGATTTATAGGCGAGATTACGTCGGACTTCCAGCAAAAGCATCTGGACCTTACAAAGCGGAGTGCTATTGGTCCGGCTATGGCCTCGCTTGATGGAGGAATATTCCAGGACGAGCGACAAATGGCGTGGCGTCCTGATATGGTGGATATGGGTGCCCTACCGGAGACGGAAATGCGCTCTCCGCAACAAATTTTAAGTGGTGGAGAGATCTGGGAGGAGCAATTGCTTGAGTATTTCCGGGAGAGCGAACCTCCACCTACGATCTTTGGACCTGTCGATCTGGAATGGGGATACGTGAGGGATATAATGCTTGCGCAGTCGGATGACTGCCAGGCTTTATTGCTAGCAATTTACTGCTACTCGGATATGCACAAGTCATGGATCGATGAAACGCAATGGAAGTTCGGTCCGGGTTATCATGCCCAGGCCAGTGAGAAAATTCAGGCCTGTCTACTCGGGGAGATGGGCGAATCCTTGCTGAAGAGAGTGTTTGCAAGTGTTTTGCTGCTCATGCTAGCTGAGGTGCGTTCCCGGGACATTTCTTCTATGACCAGTGTATGCTGACGTCCAAATCAGCTCATTTCCCCTGAAGGTTGGCGCCCTGCAACACCCTTTCTACACACAGCATACCTACTCCTCCATCGTTTCCACCACCGCACAACCAGCTGGACTGGCTCCGCTCACCTGATCGCCTCCTGGGTCTCCCTTCTGGACATAAAAGCCCTAGTCGCCGGCCGCGATGGCGACCCTCTCGCTGAGATGGGCATGATCACGCCTAAATCATCCAAGGACACCGCCACCACGAACTTGCCCCAGCCAAACGAAGTCGAAGAAGTTCACAACAGAGATCCTGATCCTCTCCTCACAGTACCAACCTACCTAATAACTTCCTCAATAACCCTCCCCGCATTCACCTTCTTCCTACGAGCCCAACAACTCACCCGCAGGATCGTCGTCATCGACCTCCATCACCGCACACGTGGCACAGTATCCGACGAATTCGAAGTTCTCCAAATCGCACATACCGTCTCCGCAGACCTCGAATCTCTTTGGAACTCCCGGCCCCCCATCCTGGACATTTATTCATCAACGGGTGCGGAGGGGAACAAGCTGCACGAGCTCCTCGCACCCAAAGTAGCCGTGAGCATCGTGCGCACATTCAGAACGTATGTGGCGAACTTCCTCGCTCTGTTCGTATACCTGCACCGAGTGGCATTTGCGATATACCCACGGACAGACCGCGTATATCGCGCTGTGGATCAGATCATTTGGCTTGCGAAGGAGGAGGCCAATCGCCCACCAGGTGGTAATAACAATATCAATAATCCTGTGGAAGTGGGTGCCGGCGGAACCGTCCCGATAGGGTTCGTCTGGCCACTATTCATTGCTGCATTGGAAGGATCGATTGAGCAACGCAATTGGATTATGGGTGCATTGCACAGGATGGCGGCTTCGACACCTCAACGTGAGCTGGGGAGCGGGACTGGGATGGGAATGGAAACTACTGGAGCAGGTCGGCATCCGAACGTGGGAAAGGCGCTGGTGTTGCTTGAGGAGATGACGAGAAGGCAGGATACGTCGAGGACGTGGGCGGATTCGAAGTGTGTGCGGCAGGAGCTTTTTGCGGACTTTTTTGTTATGATATGAGTGATGTTGCGATGTGAGATATATGTAAAATATTAATACGTAGACTGTACTCCAGAGAGAATCAAAGAATGATGCCGTAATTCGTTATTTGAGCACTTTCCTCTTTGCTACGGATATGCCTTTAGAGACATAAGGACTTCCGAGGTTTAGAACTGTTTGACTGTTCTCTGGAACCTCGGCGGACTGCGCATAAACTTCTCAGGCTCATCTCTAGCCCCCTTCTTCCAATAATCATACTCCATCCACGCGTTCTCTGGCATCTGCGCCTCCGTCGCCTCCAAGAACTCCCCAAGATCTGGATTCAACGGAATTACCCCCGTCTCAATAACATACTGATCCCAGAGCTTAAGCAACTTCGCCAGCCGCTCCGGTTCCTTCTCAGCGAGATCATGCACCTCACCGGGGTCCTCGACCAGGTTATACAGCTGCCAGCGCTCGGGACCCTTGGGTTTAGGGATATACACGATCTTCCAGTCGCCGAAGCGGAGGGCTGCGCGGCCGCAGGTTTCCCAGCCCTGAATAAAGTCCTTTTCGTGGATGCGGTCTGCGGAGCCGGTCGCCCAGGCGTGGAAGGATTTCCCACGCATGGGGACGACTTCGCGGCCGTTGTAGTGGGGTGCTGGGTGGGTGACGCCGGCCATGGAGAGAATTGAGGGCGCGAGGTCCATAACTGTTGCAAACTGGTCGGTTATGGCGCCGCCTTGGGCGTTGGGCGATGTAGAGATTGAGGAGGGGAAGCGCGCGAGGAAGGGCACGCGGACGCCGCCTTCTGTTGTGTAGGCTTTGTAGAGGCGGGACGGGGCGGTGGCGGCCTGCGCCCAGCGCGGGCCGTACCAGATGAAGGAGTTGCCGTTTCCTAGATTCTCGTAGCTGTTGTCGTAGTATTTGAGGAGGTGGGGGAGGACGCCGCTTTGGACGAGCGGATAGGCCTCGTAGGCGGCGCCTTCCGCGCCGTTGTCGGACATGAAGCAGACGAAGGTGTTCTCGAGTTCGTCAATTGAGGAGAGATAGTCGACGACTTTGCCGACGTTGGCGTCGATGCATTCGACCATCCCGGCAAAGACTTCCATTGCACGGCAGGAGAGTTTCTTCTCGTTGGGGGTTAGGGTTTCCCAGGGCTTGCCTTCACCTTCGTCGACGACGACGGGGTGGGCTTCGACGTCTTGTCGAATCATACCGAGGGCCTTTAGGCGTTCGAGGCGTTTCTGCCGTAGAGCGTCTGGACCGTCGTCGTATACACCGTGGTAGTGATTGATGTATTCACGGGGTGCCTGGAGGGGCCAATGTGGGGCAGTAAATGGGAGGTAGGCGAAGAACGGCTTGTCCTCGTCCGCCTGCTTGTTCTTATGCCAGTCTGACAGGTATTCGCGCAGCTTGTCACCGTATCCATCGGACGAATACCATCCCTCCGGCAATTTGCGGACGTACTTGTCATCCTCCATATGCAACGCGATATAGCTCGCCTCGAGGAATGTCGGAGTATCATCGTTGCCCTGGAGCTGCGGTTCAAAGGCGTAGTGATTCGAGCAGGCTGGAAGATGAGCAAGGGAGCGGTCGAACCCGCGCTTGTAAGGCGAACGCTCCGGCGTTAGGCCGAGATGCCATTTTCCAGACATCAGGGTATGGTAACCGGCGTCGCGCAGGATTTCGGGGAGGGCGACAACGCGTTCGTTCAGATATCCCTCGTATCCGGGCATACCCCGCTGGGGAGCCGTATCCGTGCTCGAGCCCTTGGGACCGTTTTGGCCTGAAATGTTGGTCCATTCGATCAGATTGCCTAGACCGGCGATATGGTGATCTGTTCCGGTCATAATCATGGCGCGCGTTGGACTGTTCACTGTTATTCATCTTCCCCTCCTTCTCACTCAATGGTCACAACGTACGAACAAGCAGCGGCGGCATGGAAATCCGTAAACCGCACGCCCTGCTGAGCTATCTTATCGATGTTCGGCGTGCGGATCTCGCTGCCGAAGCAGCCAATGTCGGAGAAGCCCAGATCATCGGCGACGATAACGAGGAAATTCGGTCGTTTGCCCATTTTGTCTGTTCGACTTCTGTTCAAAGCTGGACGAGGCCATTTTTAAGGCTCGACGATAGCTGTATATAGCTGATTGAGACGCACATCGTCTATCGGCTGTCGGCAGAATGCTTCAAGCTGCAGCGTTGCTCACCCCTCACTCTCAGTTTCCCCAGAAGGTGTCAAGCGAGCGTGGATGGTGCCATCTCGGCTGTCGGCTGCTTATCCGCTTTAGTTGACAGCTCTTATCGATAGCACTGGAAGCATCATGTGACGTCATCTTGTACCCCTGGCACGTGGGTTTGTTTCCGATACATACAGACAGCAAAATGGTTTAAAATAACCTCACCTTTACTCGATGAGGAACTCACTCAATGGACGAGCATGTCCTCTTACGCCCAGCTCCCTCAGGGCCTCCCTTATGTTGATCCCCAATCCAACCACAACCTACCCTCAAAATCCGCTGCATCCTCCCTTCGAATCTACTGGCTAGCAGCGACCGTCTGTTGCGGCGGCCTCTTATTCGGTTACGATTCCGGTGTCATCGGTACCACACCTATCAATCGATGCCTAAAATGACCTCACTAACCTCACACAGGCGGCGTACTGACATTCCCCTCGTTCCACAACTCCTTCCGCTACACGCCCCAAGACCAAACCCTCATCAGCTCCATCGCCGTCGGAATCCAGCAAGCCGGCGCCCTAGCAGGATGTCTACTAATCTGGCCATTGACAAACCACTATGGCCGACGACCCTCGATGATACTATGTTCACTCATCTTCTGCATCGGCGTCCTCTTTGAAATCATAAACAGCCACTTGCTCCCCGTCTTCTACATCGGCCGCATCATCTGCGGACTCGGGATTGGGGGTTCGGCAACAGTAGCACCTATATACCTCGCTGAGATGAGCCCGGCGCATCTCAGAGGGAGATTGGGTAGCGGATACCAGTTCACTTTTACGATTGGGATCTTCACCTCGTATTGGATCGACTACGGCGTGCAATTCTGGGAGAAGGGCCCCAGGCAGTGGCAAGTTCCGCTGGCATTGCAACTCGTCCCCGGAATCGCAATGGGTGTTGGTATGCTCCCTCTGAAAGAGAGCGTGCGCTGGCTTCTCGCGAATGGAGATACACGAGAAGCATGGGAAAGCCTCACCTGGATCCGCGATGCAGAAGGAGAAGACGATCCTGGTGTCCGTGACGAGTTCGCAGAGATGAAACGCGCTGTCGATGCCGATACATCCGCAGCAGCAGACTTTCGCCCCCGGGAGCTCCTGCACCGGCCTAACCTCCGCCGTGTAACCCTCGCCGTGACCCTCTTCGTCGCACAGCAGGCAACAGGCGCAACCGCCATGGCCTACTTCGGACCTCAATTCTTCTCGCTTCTTATTGGCGACCCCTCCTCCTCATCAACAGTCTCCTCCAGTACAACAGAAGCATCAACGGCACACTCCCTAACCCTATTATTGACTGGCATATTCGGCGCCCTAAAAGTCCTCAGCTGTCTCTTCTTCATCCTCTTCATCGCAGACCGCTTCGGCCGGAAACCCCTCCTTGCCTTCGGCGCCCTGGGAATGGCACTCTGCATGATCTCTACTTCGATCTTCCTCCACTCATCCCCTGCATCTCCCCCTTCCGTATATACTTCCGCTAAGACATCTACTACCCCCCTCTCACCCCACCAACTCTCAACAATATCCCTAATCTACCTAACAATAACCCTCTACAACCTCTCCTGGGGCCCGCTCCCCTGGCCCCTTGTCGCAGAGCTATTCCCCACGCGCCTCCGCTCACCCGGTGTCGCACTCGCAGTTGCAAGCCAGTGGGCGTCGAACTTCATATGGTCATTTTCGACGCCGTATATCCTTAAGGGATTGGGCTGGGCGACGTTTTTGTTGTTTGGGGCGCTGGATTTGGTGATTGCGGGGTGGGTTGTGGTGTTTTTACCGGAGATGAAGGGGAAGAGGTTGGAGGAGGCTGGGGGGTTGTTTGAGGGGGTAAGTGAGGGGCGGCATTCTGGTGGTGATGGGGAGAATGGGTTCGAGGGGGAGAGGGAGGGGCTTGTGCGTGGATTTAATGAGAGGGATGAGGAGGATGAAGACAATGAGGATGGAAAGGGAGGGGTCACAATCCATGGCCATCGATCTTGACTACTCTTCAGTGTATATAGAATTAAATAAACTGTACAGATTGATTATTTTATCTGTACCCGCTTGTGCTAGACATCGTTTGCTGGGTCTAGAGTATGAGTATGCAAGAGCAAAGTTTCCGCGCCCTGCCAATTATAACAATGCGATCTAACCCTATAATTTACCGAAATAACATGAAGATTTCACCAGCGCCAAACATACACAGAAAAACCGAAAATAAAAGTACAAGTATCAGCTCGTGGTATAGCCGCCCAAGAGCAATCATAACTCCGCCGCGAGTTTACTAGCCAACCGAACGCTAGCAAATCGTTTTTCGTAGAATCGCAACGCAAACGCTGTAACACCAAATAATATGGACAAGGAAACTGCGCTTCGTAGTAAACCGTCAATCGGTGCCTCCGGGGTACCTCATCATACAGTCGCACAAAGTACAACATGAACCGGTTTACATCGTCGGTGGGAAACCATCAAACCCGAATTCCCAGGAGGAAGCTGAAGAGCCGGATGGTCGTTGTGCTGGTCTGACAGAAGGACCACTTCCAGAGCAGCCCTCCACAAGCCTTCCAAAGTCAGGGACTTCACCGACGCCCGTAGTGATTCTTTTCACCATGTTGTCTAAGTACGCCTTGATGCCCTCGTGGCCACACTCGGAGTGTGCAAGGAGCAAGTTTTTCTGTCTCACGACTTCGTCTCTCAACCTAGCAGCTTCACGGCTGAGCTCTTGCTTCCTAGCCTCTTGGTAGTTGCATTCGTTCTCGAGCTCCGTGTTGCGTGCCTTTTGCTTTTGGCGGCATTTGCTGGCGGCGACTCGGTTGCGTGCCCTGGTCTTCTCTTGTTTGTCGTCACCAGAAATGTATGGTTCAACCGAAGCAGAACCTCGCGAGGCTCCGCTGACACTACCGCCGCGGCTCTTGGTAGCTGTGCTACGGCGACGCTTCGTGGGGGGTTCAGGCTGGTCCTCAATGCTGGACTGGAGGATGGGGGGTTGAGAGTGCTGAAGCTTGCGAGGATGAACTGAGAGAGAGGGATTGGAGAATGGTGACTCGTCAGAGGGTGGAGTGACTTGGCCGTATTGGACCCGGTAGCTTGCCGAGCCTTCCTTTGTCTGTGCCAAGGGGGAGCGTTGAGTATTGGAAAGGAAGGGCTGCTGCAGGTCGTTGGGACCGCTTGTCACAGTCCAGGAAGGGTCAACAGAGGCGAGGGTAGTGAATGGCTCCCACATGTCTGCCTCAGTGGTAGGGAGGCCAAAGGGATCCTGTCCCATATTCACAATATCGGACGCGTTGGGAGGGTAGTTCTGCAGACGCTGCATGTCGGATGCGGAGATGGTGTGGGACATGGTAGAGTTGTATTTATCTAGAGCAATGCAAGTACAGACATGGGATTGTATGTGAGAGCAAGCGATTGTGCAGGATGGACAAGTTGGAGAATCGCAGAGGGGGGAAGAAGAAGAGGAGGGAGACGATGGCGAGTGGGATGGTGCCCAGTGGTGTAGATTCCAGTTGTTAAAGGCAGAGCAGCAGCTCCTTCCACACAGGACTCAGGCTGCACCCGCCAATAACACTGCGAGCAGCAGAAAATCTACATTGAAGTACGACGACTCCGGGCGTGGTGATATCATAGCGAGGAACAAACAAAGCAGAAACCCCGGAAGAATAAACCAGTGAGGAGAACATTTGAGAACAGTCGAGGAAGCTCTTGAGCATCGGCGCGCTGAAACGTCATACGTTGGCGTCGATTGGCGGCAGCTGTTCCCTGGCAGGTGAGCTCCAGTTTCTCTCCGAGCCCGCCGGATCAAGCGCCCGACGACTAAACGCCTGCGGATCTGCGTTAGCCTGCGGCGTTTCCGGTTTTTGCTCATAATACGTGGGGCTATACCTGCCCTGAAACTTGGATTGCTGCCGTCGATTTCTTGATCTTGACGGCCCTCCACACCCCCGAATCAGTAACTGGCCTTCCTTCGCGGTGGTGACCACGTGCTTTTCCACGGATCTGAATCGCCCTGTCACATCCTCCAAGGTTCATCAGCGCGATGGTCAAGCGAAATGCGAGCAGCCCGAGCACAGGCCGCCCGCCAGGGTTCCTCGCATAAGGCATGACTAGCGGCGATCCTTCCCCCCCGTTCGGTTCCAGTATCCGGCCACTTGGACCCCTGCGCCCGTACTCCGAAGTAGTCTAGACTGCATTTCAAATGCGTGCCAACGGACTTTTATTTGCCTCGATTGCATCAACTATTTGCTGGCATCTGCAGTCCCGCGCTAACATATGACGCAAAGATGGGTACGTACACGCGACACTTTAATTTGACTGATACCACGGAGAAAATACCATCAGTACATCTGGATTCTGGTCAAAGCTTGACCTGCTTATGTCCCTTTTACTTCAGCATTCTCGCTGCTTGCTGCCCGCGCCGGCGACACATGTACGCGTCCATCCAACCCACGCCGCTCCCAAATCCGCAGCTGTCGGCTAATGCTGCGCCAGTTTCCAATAAGCAAACCCACTACCCGCTGACTCTCAATCTCTTCTTGAATAGCATGAAACGTGTCTGGACCGCCCAATCGGCTCGTCTCGGTCAGGAGTGGTCCCAGTGTTGCTGCCAGTCGGTCCTTGCTTAGCCTGTCTGCAATACAGCCGCTAACACGGCGGCTTGAACGCCGACCCTGGCGGCGGTCGAGTTCGGATATCCGTTCTGTTTCATGAAGTAATAATGTGCAAAGCCCAAAGACACCGCAGATCAGATTCAGTTGCATTGAGCTCGTGAGAGCAAGGATGGCGAGACTGATGGCTCGAGCCTTGGCGTAGTCTTCAGGAGAAAGTCCCGCGAGGCAGCTGCCCGTTCGCTGTGCGGGTCCTTGCGAGACCCTTCCATAGCAGATGTTCACAAGGACTCGATAAAGCTGTATGGAGCCTAATAGACCCCCAGGAAGACCTGCTAGTAAATGCTTGAAAGTGAATGCGACACTGAGAACCTGCATCGGGCTTCGCCCTTCCATGCCCGGCTGAAATCCTTCTTCAAGAAAGCTTGGCATCTTGCTGCTTCTCATCGTCATGTGGATCTTGCTCTTCTCCTTCTCAGCAGAAAGCACCTGGTTGGCAAAGTATTCGTATGTTTGCGTCGCGGTTTCGACATCACCTGGATCGACGAAGAGATGAGGCACTGGAGGAGCTACAAGTCAAATTAGTTGAGTCGAACCAGGCAGCAGACGAGCATACGCACCAAAGCATCTAAGATAAGTTATAACGGCCACAAAGCACACCGGCAAGCTCAAGGTTGTCGGTGCAAAATCGCCCGGAAGCGTCAAGAGGCCATATCCGCCTAACCTAGCTAGGGTTTCTAGCGGCTTGCCCCGTAGTGATGCCATAAGGCAAGGCTGATATGGCAGCGCACTAAATGTCTTCATCCGCCTTAGACTTCGAGCCCGGGTTAGGGTTGGCTCGGATCTGATCTGTATTGTTGATCGCATCGTCCGAATACGACCAATGAGCCTATCCCGTCGCCGCTGGAGCTTCTCGGCCGCAGCCAACGCCCTTTCCTCTGCGACTCTGTTAGGGCTTCTGGATGGACTTTGATGTTTCCAGTATCCGTTCCCTTCGGCCAGATTTTGAACGGAATTATCGCTATGAATGGCCAGAGGGTCCAAATACAGCTCGCTAACCAGCTTATTGAAGGAATCGGTAGCCAGTCGCCTATCGGCTGGTGTGGGCCAGCTGTTGAGTCCCGATATTGCTGGATAACACCAACTCGAATGGGACGAGCTGCTACTCAGCTCGAAGATATGACCTGGGTATGAGGAAAAGGGGTTCTCAGAGCTACCAAATGTTGAGCTCGACTGTCTAATTGTCTCGGTCATGCGCGAGGGCTCCGTGAACGGATTACTACCGGTTCTCTCCGAGTGTGAGCCTTCCAAAATATCGCCAAAGGGATTTGGGTGATTGCCTTCTCGATCCACGACAGTAATCGGCATTGACATGCGCTTCGATGGGCGCCGATGGACAGTGATACTGGTATTATTCGAGTTCACGGACTTGTCCGTCGTATCGCTAACCTTTCGAGCATCGATGTCGCTCACCAATTGAGATTTGGATGGGCTAGTCGGTGCTTTGTTTCCTTCCACGAACGAATCATCGCCGTTCTCGGGAGTCGGCGCCGGCCCAAGGGGTCGCTCAAACTCACAAGCATCGTCCGACTGCTCCTCTTCTGGGAGATCAATCTCGATCCTGCGTAGCCGGTATCTGCGCGGACGAAAGAGCGTTTTGATTCCCCCGAGCCGTCGTGAGGTGTATCCCGAGGTAGGCGTAGAATCCAGAGAAACCAAGACCTCGCTACCAGAAGATATCGGATGCGCGTGCGGATTCGACTGCGGCAACAGAGGTAGAGCAGAACGCTGTTCACATTCCTCCGGCGATTCGCAAACCGTAAGATGCTGCTGGTTCGGGTTGCGACTCGGTTTGGACGGGTTCAGCTCATTCGACGAAATCTCCCTCAGTACAGCCGCGTTCCGCTGGGGAGATTGAGCCGTCATCGATTGCGACCGGCTCAATAGCGTCCAAGCTCTGCCAATGTCGGACGACACGTTGCTATCTTTTCCCGATGACCTGGAGAAGATGCCACTAAGACGACCCATCCTGCTGCTCGATGAAGAAGTCGAAAAGGGGGATATAGTGCCAATGCTGGGAAATGCGAGACAATGCCGTTTGCTCGAGGTTCGACAGGTAAACGGAGCTGAGGCTTGGTGAATACCGCTCGCACCTGCCTCACAAACGCATATGCCCAACAGAGAAAAGAGGAAGGCACGGACGACGGTAATAATCGAAGGGCACGTTGGACTCT
The DNA here is from genome assembly GCF_044049435.1 of Aspergillus pseudodeflectus. Lineage (NCBI taxonomy): Eukaryota > Fungi > Ascomycota > Eurotiomycetes > Eurotiales > Aspergillaceae > Aspergillus > Aspergillus pseudodeflectus. Next base: position 357,656 of record NW_027263800.1, on the reverse strand, counting down.
TCAACTTCTCCAGCTGATAAAGCTCAAGTTTGAGTCATTCACTCTCAGTCGTACAAAACATACACTGCCCATCTGCCTCGTACAGGACAGAAATTCGAGGAGTTAAACCGTGGAATCAATACAAGGAAATAGTAGTAGATCGTCGTTGACGTCGTACAAATGATAGAAATCTATTGATGTCAAGCCAAACGCCGATGCTAGATTGCTCGACCGGCTAGAGCTCCGTCGTCGAAGAGACTGGCCAACGAAATGAAGTAAACACCTTCACTTCTTTGGGGAGCATGTCCAAAAAGATGTAAGAACAACAGGAAGAAGATTAAATAGGGGTCAGACACATTTGGAACCAGCCATTCGTCCGTCGACAGGTCATGATGGGAGTCGTCGCATGGCTGATCCCGTAAAAACAATAAAACGCCGTTTGAATGCAAATTTGCGGCTCATGAAAGACCCGCGGGCCTTATTTTTCAATCATAAAGTTTCGTCGCCTTCACCTTCTAGCAGGATATATTGTAAGATGTCGCTCAGTGTAAGCACGCCTTTTAGCCGGAAGGCCTCATCCACCACGACTAATCGATGAACGCGGGACTTGCGGATTGTATCAAAGATAGTGTCTAGACCGTCATTTAATGAGCAGGTATAAATGCCAGGGAAATCCTATGATAGTCAGTAACGATTTCCAAATAATGCGAAAAGTTCAGATCTTACTTGAGACCGCTTTTTCAATGCCTCCCCAACTGTAAGGCTCAAGTCATCATATACACCACCTTTGATTAACGTGATGACATCAACCGATTCGAAAACATTGTATACAACACCTATCAGCGAAAAACAGGTTAGCCAAAGATCCATACCCCAGATCGTGGATTTCTAACCTTCCGAATTCACAATGGGCACACTTGATATACTTCGCTCGACGAGGATATGAATCACATCAATGACGGGTGTGTCCATCGATGCGGTTGCGACATTGTCATAGGATCCTAGCCGAATCTCTCCTAGAGGTTTCCGTAATTTCTGCGTATCACTCACGTTGACAGCGACGAACTTGAGAATGCGGTACTGAGTAATGACGCTGAGAACGAGGTGTCGATCTGTTTGACTATCGTTCGTGACCAATGGAATTCTTCGCGCTCGGGACTCGAGCATGCGCCGACAAGCCTCGTATAGCGGTCGCTCCGGGTCGATAGATATCGTCTCAGGAGGCGCAACGCCCAGCGCCTTTTCCACCTCTGTGACATCAATCAGTTGTCGTTCGTAATAATAAAAGTGACGATCACCACAGACCTCGCAGGCTATCCAGGCGGAATTGATCTATCTGGTCCAAGGCCGCAGGGTTCTGGAAGTAGTACTGAATGACGTTGATGTAATCAGAGGTCGTCAGGAGACCAGCGAAGGTAGAGGATTTAGAGTCCCATAAGGGTGCGGAAACAATGCCTGCATGCGCCCAGTCAGCACCTGGCCCATTGACTTGGTCTAATCCGGACAAGGCTCGAGGAACGGGGGGCCGGGGTACATGCCATTCTGAATGAGGATATTCAAGCTCTCTTTCACCGAAAGCGCCGTGTCGAAGACTATGAGACGGAAACTGAGAGGAAGGACATCATAACTGGTGCGGACCTTGAGGAAGTTGCGAATGGCACGCTAGAGGAGAATAAAACAATTCAATTAGTCTGTAGCTCAATTGAGTTGACGGTGACAGTCCGCGAATTTGTGGTCGGCGAGCGACAGCCAATGCGGGGACAAAGCGATGTCTCAAAAAAGCCATAGATTTCTCCGGAGCAGGTCATCTGCTCATGTGGTGAAATGTGAAACATGGTATGACCGGCAGGTATCCAGAAAGATAAACCGGCAAACAAAACTCACCAGGCCCTGGCGCTCTTCCCGATCGATGGCCCTCTCAGGCTGGGATGGGGGCATTGGATATGAAGGACGTCGTGATCGGAGGTAGGAGGAGGGCTGGACAAAACCGCCCTCGTGACCACGGATGGGAATGGAAGGGAGAGGGGGGACACCGGCAGAAGAGGCCGACGGGATCGTGCTGAGGATGCGAAACGTGGGCGAGGGGATTGCAGCAGTGGTGGGAGGATCAACGGTGTTGGCCGCTGCGGTGGTCGTGTCGTCGGTCGGAGGCGGCAACCCGGAAGCGTTGATTATTCTGCCCGTGGGGTGAGGATGAGGTTGACCTTCGGCCTGCGAGTGCGAGCTCTCATCCGACACGAACGCCATCTCGAGCCTGCACCTGTACGCAGAAGAGCCGCATCTGCTTTGGACCGAGCAGCTACAATCTAACTAGCTGAGCCTTGGAGGCTTCTTGAGGCGATAATTCGAAGAAAGCCACAACCTATACAGTGGGCCACAACTGCGTACAAAAAGAACGCACAGGCTTCGCTGGAAAAGGGAGAAAAGAGGAAAGAGTCAAAGCGCATGCGACGAGAGATTAAATTAGTGGTGCAAAGATAGCAACATAGTGTAGCATTGATATCTATAGCACTGCGCCAGGCCGCTCGCCAATGACGCTGCACACGCCTAACGACTTAGCAGCAGAGAATAAGGAGGGGAAGCGAGGGGTACTCTGCCAGAGATGCATATTAATAGGATGGCCCTGGCTGGCATCCTATCCTGTTCCTGTTGAACTTCAGGGCCTTGGTCTTCATCTTTGCCTCTCATCAATTAACGTCTGCTATCCACAAGATGATCCTCTATCTCATGCTCAACCAGAGCTGTCACTTTGTTTGCGGCCTCAGGCCTCTTAGCCCCAACCCCGCCATTTCCACACGTGATCCGGCGATGCGCAGACAATCCGACCCTCCTCCACCTTCGTACCTCTTGAATTCTCAGACGAAACGTTCACTCAGTCCGTTCAAAGCACCTAGATCGTATACGTGACTTTTACAACTACCAGCGCCTGGAGCATCATCAGAAGAGAGAACATATACGCCAAAGCAAGCAACAATTTCAAAGCTCGGATCGGTGGGGACGCATCACAGTGGGCCTACAGAATGCACTGCAATTGGAAGAACCTCCAATGTATCTGTAGCAGCACAAATATAATCGAAATACATCGTAACCAAGCGAAATCACTGATACCCTTGGGTGGATGCCTTAGCTGCCTCGAGATGCTCGTATAGAGCGCTGACATAATTCTTCGTATCTCCAGACATAGTTACTAAAACTCGAAGCGGCCATTCATATCATGGCATCGCAGACATCATCACTCTACCCATACTAATCCTACCCTGAAACTCTAGACCTGGTCCATCAGCAACCATGCGCAAACCAATGAGGAAGAAATCCACAGCCATCCACAATGCCCTTCCCAAGAGCCTTCAAGATGCCAAAGACACCCAGCTTCTCAAAGCCCTCAGTAAACCCCAACGCAGCCCATGGCCAGAACGTAAGACAGATCCTTGGCCTCGGCCTCTTCGAATTACACCCAAAAGACGCTACAGAGCAGCAGCCTCATCCAGTTTCTTCGATACACTTCCTCTCGAGCTCGTCGACATGATCCTGCTCCAACTCGACTACACCTCCTTAGCTCGTCTCAGCGCCACCAATACAAAAGCCGAACGCTTCCTCAAGACTCGACCGTACTACAAGCTCGTCGTTGAGAACTGCTACATATTCCTCGCCGAGTTGCGCAGGATACAGTTCCTGTCTGTCCCCAGCGCTGCATCTATCTACCATGCGCTCTGTAAGCCGACATGCTCTACTTCGGATTGCCAGAGGATCGCGGGGGGTTTCTTCCTTCTCACATGCCGACGGTACTGCTACCGATGTCTAGGGACGGCACCACAGAACACAGCTCTATGCACAATTATGGTTGAGGAGAAATACCATATACCCCGGGACGATATTCTCGGGAACCTACTTTATCTGCGGAGTTCCGAGCGGCCTAAGTCGTTATTTGTCCTTGAAGCAGATGTTCACAGTCTCGCGGCGCGTCTATTTGGCGAGGAGCGGCGTATTCATTGCCTTGATCGCTGGTGGACGAGGGAACTGGCGAGCTCGCCGCTTCCGTTTGTTGATGAAGAGAGAAAGCAAGTTGAACAGGGGAGGCTTTGTAGGGCGTGTATCACCTCGTTCGAGGAATACTCGCGTCTTTGGCAGCAAATTGAAGTTAAGCCCACCAAAGATCAGTGGGATACCTGGCGAAAGGAACTGGAGAAGATGGAGGAGGCTGCGTACAAAGTGTACGGGACGAAGCAGCTTCTACAACATATCCGGAGCGGCGAGTGTTCACATGCCCAGGAATTCTGGCTAGAAAAAACCGGAAACGGGTAAGTAAGGTCCATATTATCTAATTCATTATTCTTGGGTATAGTAAGCAAATTCAGATCTAGTTTTAAGGATTGGCAGTAGTTTCGGCAGCACCGTTGGTCTTACGCTCCCGCTGGGACAAGCTCGGGCTGGTGCCGGTCTTGAGATAGTTCTCGTACTCTCCAATGCGCTTTCCACCTTGGATCCAGCGTTCGCGGTACTCCGTGCGCTTGATCTCAGCGAGTTTGTTCAGCGCAGGCCAGTAGGCCGAGTGGTCGTATTTGAAGTCGACTTCGCCACCAACAGAGTTCAACAGCTGGTTGGGTGGGACGTGTTTCTTCAAGTCCTCGTTGAACTTGAGCTTTTCGCGAGTAACAGGGTCAAGGAAGGGTGTGATGATCTTGAAGAAGCCCAGGATGATAAAGGGCACTAGCACGCGTTAGAAACTACCATCGTAGCAAAAATCCCCGGAGAACTTACTATTGATGACCAAAGCCCTACCCAGCCTCTCAGGATAATGGTTCTGCAAGAAATGCACCGTCTCCCTCGCCTGACCGATACTAGCATTCTGCCCGGATTTGGTCTCACTGAAATTCACAATAAGAGCCAACGTCTCCTGATCGGCAGGCATGAGATCAATGCATCGCTCCAGCATAAACACCAGATGCTGAATCTGACGATCGCTCTTTTCCGTGTTCTGCCTCGATGGAAGAAGATACAAGCACGGCCGTCCGTGGATATCGAAGCCCAGCAGCACCTGCTTCCCTGTCTCGTTCTCAATGGAAATATGGTCGGGTGTCAATTTCTCGACCCCGTACTCCCGGCGCCAGGTGAGGGTGCGCTGCAAGCGAGCAACGGCTTCGGGGCCGTTCCATTTCGTGGCGCGCAGATATCGGAGGAGACACTCGCGGGTGAGGAACATACGCTCATCGTCTGTGATGGGGGCCGTGGGAGAGCCCTTGGCTGATGTGGTGGGGACTTCGGTCCATTCGGAAACGGACTTAAGGACGCTGTCGTATTTGGTTTGTTGATCTGCGGTCAATTCGGCAGGTGCTGGAGGTTTCGAAGTGTCGACGGGGCGGCTGAAGGGTTTCTGGATGAGGCCATCGGCGGCGGATAATGGGAGGTTCAAGCTCTCGATGGTTTCGCGAGCTGGAGCATCCACTGCGGTTTCGGTGGTGGGGGGTGCTTGTTCAGTAGGTTGTGCTGGAGCTGTAGTCTCGGCCTCAGCTGGCACTTGTGCCTTCTCAGTAATGACAGGCTCACCGTTCGTAGGAGCGGTGGCCGGAGCTAGAGTGTCTGATGGAGCAGCGGACATGGTAGCGGGAGGTCAATTGAGTCCGAGACGATAACAATCAGTGAATCCGGGGAAGATGGAGGACGAGGCGGAGAATATTTATGAGCTTCAGCTGTCTCACGCAATGTTTTCCTTCGTGTCTCCGAGCCAACCTCCCAATTGTGATTGGCAGTCCCCTGAAAATGATGAGCAGCTATCACTAATAGTTCGGTAAATAGCCCGCGCACTGGCGCCCGCGGGCACCGCTGTTTCAGCCTTATTCGCAATTTGTGCAAAGTGCTTACTAATGACCGGACTTATCCAAGCTTTCGCAGGAGCTCCTCAATTGTATAGCATCAGCAACTAAACGTCAACAGCAACTGAAAACTACCAAGAAACACGATCTTTCAAAGTTGCTCCCCATACATCCATCAAAATGGTAATTGCCCTTTTTTTCCGTATCAGCACCCGCAACTAATCCATCACGCAGAGCAAAGACTCTTCCCCAACGCATATCCACATGCACCACCCGCGTCTTGCAGACTACTTCGAAGACTTTACACGCCCACACACAAGCCAGACCGCAACACTCACATCCTCTTCATCCTCCTCTCACATCTATCAGAACCACACAGTGACATACGGCTCGTCGTCACCCGCGCTCGTCCCCTCCTTCCTCCCTATCGAAGACATTTACGTGCCTCCGCAGTATCAGCCGCCGAACCCGGAGGACGAAGACGACGTTGTTCCGGACCAGCACGCGGCGTTTGGAATTACAAGGGCTATGGAAAGGAGGCGTGAGACTGTTTGGAGGGATCTGGGGCTTGAGGGGCTCGTTGCGTCAGGCGGTGCGAGTGGTGCCAAGGGGAAGGGTGGGAAGGTGAGGGTCAAGGACGCAGGGAGGTTGATGGGCGGGAAGAGAGTTGTTTGTTTGCGGTGATCCTCTTATATTTATCCATCGCAAATCGGCTTTGACGCGACTCTAGACAGCGATTACGGTAGCGTTTTGTACTCATTGATACCCGGTTCTCAAATGTCTATGCCTGAATTGCCAATGGTCATTATTATATCGTTAACACCTAAACGCCTCATGATACATTTCCCGAGCTGGCAGGACCTCTAGATCCGATTTATGTCCACCCGCGTCCGTTCGTATAGTTTGTGGCTTATGTGCTTCTGGTCTCGCTCATCGTCGGCAATTACACGCGGATGGATGGCTAGCTGTGCGTATGTTCCTGCTCCCCGTCGCTTGGAGATTGGGCCCGGGTTTATAACGACGATGCTGTCGACGACCTAGTTTTGGTTAGTACTATTCTTCATCGGCTATCGCAGAAAAATCCTTACCTTGACGAACGGCGGCAGAAGACTCGGCACGATCAAGATGTCCGGCCGCACATTCCACCATTCACCGAGCTTGAGGTATCCCACATCCAAAGCAGCTCCTGTCGCCAATCCATCCTCAGTCCCAGGCTTCGGCAGCGAACTCCGAGATGATGGTGGGAAGATGGGATTGAAATGCCGCTGTTCAATCAAATACTTCACCAGTCGAGGAAGCAGTCCGTCCTTGGGCGTTCCGAACCATGACTCTTCCTTACGCAGCTCCCATAGAACGTCATGAGAGCACATTCCAATGACCGTCTCGTTCATGGAAAACGTCACCGGGTTGGACACCATGCGGGCTTGCTTGGGCAGCCCGAGTTCCTTCTTGGGGAGCTGCTCTTGTGGCCATGAGACGTGTTTGCTAACGGCGTCTCGAACGGACGGGACGAGAACGATGTTGATGCTTGGGACTGCTGAGGCGAGTTTCTGGAGAGGTGCTGAGATGCAATGTCGGAAGACGGTTGTGAGCGTAGCTGTGTCCGGGTCGAAACCGTCGGTCTCGGGAAGATCGAAATCGCCTGATGCTATTAATGGGTGTTCGATATCGAGGAACGGGCCCAAGAGCACAACGGCGTCGGCGTAGCTTTCTGCTGCTTTTTGGCAGATTTCCCTCAATGGCTCAAAATCGAGATTGTCGTCTGCCGTGTACGGGCCAGATGCCACGATAACGTTCAGTGCTGAAACTCCTGATTCCTCTATGCGCTCGTTTATACTCTCAATGGTAGGAATGGAGGATACAGCAGGAGGCAGAAGCGGCGGCGGGAGAACTTCTTTAACTGAGAAATAGTTCCCTGAGGCGTTGATACCCAGTAGGGCAACAATCTGTCCAGGGAAAAAGTTCACCGTGGGGATCGAGTCCACATTTAGTGGCACCCTCCTACCCGCCCCAGTGCGCCTTGACGTCTCAAGCACGAGCGACGCCGGGTTGAGCTTCCCTTCCAAAGTGTCCGAGGCAATACGTCCAACAGCGATAATCTCACTAGTGCTCTGCGTGGCCGCGTTCCCGAACGTCACATCCTCCTTCTCGTACTTTTTCTCGAAAATAGCCGTAAACTCGTCAATCCGGTCATCCAGAATCTCGGACGCTTCTGACAATCGCATCGCCATGGGCTTGTATCCGAACTTCTTCAAGTCTGTATTTGCGGCTGGGCGTATCCTCGCCTCTGGGAAGGGCGCCATGGGAACTTCGGGCAGTGAGAGGTGCTCGTTGATCGTTTCGGTCGTCTGGCCGGGGTTCTGACGTTCTGAGAATGGGACGGACCTATACCGAGTTAGCACCGGCCCTATGGAGTCCAGCACATTCTGCAGGAAATATCCAAAAGCGAGACATACTGTAACCTCTCAACAACACCCGTCGAAACCTTCGTCGTCTTGACACCAATCGGCGAATCTCCATTGATCCCTCTACCGATCTTCCCACCCACCGGCGACGCAAACTCCGCCTTTCTCTTCGCTGAACCAGAAGCCCTCCCAGGCGTTAACCCATCGAGCCTATTGAGCGCGCACACATCAGCAACCGTACCGCAAAGGCACCCCTCCAGGAACCAAGCAGACCAAAACCTACATCCCAAAAACATCCCCCGCCCCAGCCCCAGCAGCAACATTCCTCGGCGTCCCCATTGCCCCCCTCCTATCCCCCCTCTCCCTGTCCCCACCCCGTCCCTGCCTCGCCTGCCGCTCCAGGTTCTCCTGCACATCGCGCTTGAACAGCCTCACAGTCTCGAGATCCAATTTCGTCTCCTCGGACCCCATCCGGAGACAATATGACTCCCATCGGTAGAAGAGTTCCTGCGCGGTAATACTGTGCACGCGCATTATTGATTGTAGCTCCGCGAGGATGTCTGCAGGGAGGCCATCGGGGGTGGAGGGGGCGAAGAGCTCGTTTAGGTCGCCCGGGGACTCGTCGTCGGGGATTGGGGAGCCTGTTGAGCCCATTTTTGCTGAAGCTGTGTTAAGTGGTGTATGTAGGTTGTGGCCGGAATTGTGGACTTGGTTCAATGGTCGAGATGGTTCGTATACGCCGCCTGGTTGTCGTGTGGGACTTCTTGGAAATCTTAATGGATGGGGGACGCGAGAGTCGCGTTGGCACGCGTTTTAGGTGGGCTACCGCTTGCTGGTTTTGAATAATTGAAATTGCACGTGATCGTGATGTAGAAGACAAAGATAAAGCCAACTTGAAGGTAGGCAGATTATCTCCAAGGTACTGGGTTAGAATTTAATATGACAAAGTCCTGTACGGAGGGTATCCAAGATCCATTTCAACTTTTATCTAATGTTCGCTACCCATACATAAAGCATAATCATAGTCAATATAACACGTTCCAGCAGAGCCCAAGAAATAGTGTAAACCCATTCCCACGACGAGAATAAGAAAGGCAGATGAGATAATCAAATAGCGCGTAGTCTAACTACAAGTTCGTGCTCATACGATGCACAATTGGGACTGCACTCGGCGGCAAACTGCCCATCTCAGTAACAACCATATCCACGTATTCCGCTGGCGTGACATCGTACATGATATTCAGCAACTGAAGATTGGGCGTGTCTCTCCAATCCGTAAGCGGGGATCCGTCCTTGTTCGACGCCGTGTTCGACTCGGTCGGGTTAGGGTTTGACGCAGCAGGTTTACCTCCCTTCTTCGGTTCGGGCTGGGCCGCAGCGGCAGGGTCTGGCAGGTCTGTGAGTTGGTGCGGGGGTTGGGTAACGACAAGTTCGTCGGCGTCGGCGATTTCGTTGACGACGATACTATCGAGCGCGACGCGATCGGTAAATTTCACGGTCTCGCAGCAGACGATGACCGGGATTTCAACGCCGCCGCGCTCCTTGGCTGACATGGCGACCAGCGCTGTGCCGACGCGGGAGTACAGGCGGCCGTTACTTGTCATGGCGTGGGCGCCGAGGAAGACTTTGGTAGCATCCTTGATGGCGTGGCTGACGCCGTTCATTAAAGAGTACTGGACCTCCAGGCCGGCGTTGGCTAATGTTCTTGCCAGGTTCTTGCCCTCGAAGAGCGGACGGGAGTCGATGATGGATACGCGAAATTTCTTGCCCTGCTTGAATGCGGTGAGGAGAGTCTGCTTGACGATCGAGCTGCCTGCGAATGTAACGACTACATCGCCGTCTTTGATCTTTTGTGCTGCGCTTCCGGCAATGACCTGGTCGGCCACGGTGATCTTCTCGCTGATGAAGGTGTCAATGAACTCGCACAGCGTTGTCTTGGCCTCCGACTCGGGGACTGAAGGGTCGATGGAAGAGATGGCCAGCTTGAGAGCTCGGATAGCATTCCCCTGGCTGATAGAGAGGGGTCGGCATGTAGACAGGTAGGTGATTTGGTGAGATAGATGTGTGGTCAAGTGGCGGGAAAGGGATGTGCCCATGGGTGTTGTATAAGCTTCAATCACCTATCCGGGGTCAGCAAGCGAGCCCTCAGCCATCACTCAGGCAAAAGAAGAGAAATAAACCAACCCTCTTGAACGCCAAAAGCGTCGCAACACATCTCGCACTACTTCCGCAGACAACATAATCCCTCATCTGCAACCCCAGCGCCAGCACGGCCGGATGAACCTCCTTCCCAGCACCCGCAACCGTAGTCCTGCGCTGCTGTCCGTAGAGATGCCCAAAGACAGCAACGTTCTTATCCTCCTGCTTCTTCTTCAGCTCAGCAGCTGCGCTTTGCGGCACGTTCTGCGCAGAGCCTCTCCGCGGAAGCCCCTTCTGCCCCTTAGCAGAGGCAGCAGCCGCAGCTCCAGCATCCGGACCTTTCTTCCCAGCCGGTGTACCAGGGCCCTGTCCGCCTGCCGCACCACCAGCACCTCCTCCGGGTTGCTCGCGCTCAGCGCGTTCACGGGCTCGGCGGGCGGCCTTCTCGGCTTTGGCCTTTTTCTTCAGCTCGGCGGGGGATAGCTTGTCGCTTCCTGCTGCATCGGCGGGCGCGGCGGCGGTATTCTTGTCTTTGGGGGTTTGCTGTTGCTTGGCGGGTTTTGCGGGCTTCGGCGGCTTTTGGCCTTGAGGTTGAGGTTGGGACTGGGATTGTGATTGATCCATCTTTGTGTTGGATTGCTTTGAGGCGGGCTCTGGGGCGGCAGGGGGTGAGGATACAGGGTTCAGCGCAGGGTCAGCAGTGTTTGCCATTTTGAAGGGACAGAGTCGAATGCGATGGCGGCAATCAGGAGGGGCATTGGAGACTTTTTTCGGGTGGGTTGTGGGGATGGCAGAGCGCGATGGGCGGACGCCGGACTGACTCACGCGGCGGAAAAAGGGCGATCGCCGATGATGCCATAAGCGGTTAACTAACGCAGGAGCAGCCCTAGCGCAGCAAGTATACTTTAGAGATTCGAGACATGAAGAAGATGGTCCAGGAAACCACGATAATACAAGAAGTGATTCATTAATCCAACCGATCATGTCTCGTTCCGACATTCCATCGTCTCGTCATGCAAAGCTCTCAAAAGAATAAATCAAAGCTTCAAAATACCACCCAGAAACGCCTGCCAGGATATCATCGCTAATCTACGTGTATTTAATTCCCCATGATATCTCCAAGTGCTCGCCGTCGTTTGCGGCCCTCGCGCTGCCGACTGTTTTTGAAGCGCTCATGGTCGGTAGCCAGCTTGCGCTTGAACACATCGAGATCGACCAGGAGATCCTCCATGTTGGCCTGCATCTCCTGGGCTTCGAGCTGGCTCGCGTCGATCGATACGCCGTCGTCTTCCCAGATTGACTCGGGCTCAGACTCTACATCCATAGTGGGTGAGCCAGGGCGGTTTTCTTTGTCCTCCATCAGCAGGTCGTCATCCGGTTCATTCAAAGAAGCGACGTCGCTATGGCGTTTCTCAATCGTGACTGCCGGGATGGGGTTCTTCAAACTATCCAACGCCAGCTTCAAATGATTACGGAGGGCTTCGTTCTCCGTCTGCAGTTGTCTGATCTTGCATTCGCTGACCATCTTTGTCTCCTCCATTAACCGTTGGAGTTTCTCAACCTTTTGCTGGTACTCCTCCAGCCGTTCGTTCTGAATTTCGCTCTCCCTGCGATTCTGTGCCGCTTGACTGACACTGAGTTGTAGTGTGCGGATGGTCTCTGCCATTTCTTCAATTTGTCGGTCACGCTCAGCGGCAGACAGGTGATCTTGGTTGACTCTCGCACGTGTGCGAATGTGTTTCGCTTGGTCCGCGTAGCGCAGAGTAGATAGCGTCTCTTCATAATCGGTTGGCGAGATGCAGGCAATCATGGCTGTCTTCGAGTTTCCTCCGAGGCTGTCTTTCAGCAGCCAGGTGAGAATCGAGTCGCGGTAGGGCACAACTTCCTTTCCCTTTCGTTTGCCGGGACGTCCTGCCTTCGGATCGGCCAATGCTGCAATAACTCGGCCAAGAGTCGTGAGAGACTTGTTAATGTTGGATCCTTCGCGCAGTCGCTGGCCGGTGGCTTCGGTGGACTTGGCTCGTTCAGATCCAGCAAGGTCGACTAGGCGAATGCGGGCTGTGCGCTCTGTTGTCTCGTCTGTGGATAGATCATGATGTATCTGTTTCAACGTAATCGTAAAGACAGCGTGCGACCGTGACGAGGTGTCGTTCATCTTGGTACTCGCAACCGTCCGAGACACATCTCCTTTACGCATGAATTTCATGATCTCGGCGTAGTTTCGTACCGTAACCTCAGTCAAGTCTTTCACGTACGGTCCCTCGGAAGGAGACTCTCGAATGCGCAGGTAATGGGGTGGCTCGGTCCGTGGCACCAGCAAATCGCGTACATGCTCGTTGTAGACTTCAAAATAGGAGACGCGAACGTTGAAGCTGACATCCGGTGACTGGGCGCTCTCTATACGCTGGAAAAGATCCTCGCACGTCCGCGGAATCAAACCTGGTTGCTCAGTCGTACCCATCATTGTATAACTCTTGCCAGAGCCAGTCTGACCGTATGCGAAAATGCATGTATGATACCCCTCAAAGTTGTGATCGAGAAAATCCTCGCCGAGAGCATTATAGATATCCTCCTGGTGGGCGTAGTGGTCGTCCTCCTCGTCGTGCGACCAGAATGAATTGTCGAAGATGAAGGCTTTATCCTCCAATACCTTTCCGCGGGCCTGCGACTTGGGTCTATTTTCGTCAAACGAGTGGGCTTGCGGGGCTCGTAGCTTGGTCATCTGAGTTTCGGGATTCATCGTAATCAGACATTGCGCCTTTCGCTCGATCTCTGAGTAGACATCTCTGTTAGCCGTCCATTCAGTCACTCCGCAAGTCTCACGGATGTAGTACCTCTAGGAAGGAACTTTCGCACTCGCACCACGACTCGGACATTACCCCCCGGAGAAGGACTAGCAATGCCATCTGCGCGACTAGCAGACACTGGCACGCCTTCTCTAGCTCGTAGCGACGGACTCGAAGCGGTTGAGCGCAACGTAGCGGAGGAAGCTGTAAGTGAACCTATAGACGGGGTTGTGATGCCTGTGACCGACGATGCTCCGGACAAGGAAGCAGAGGACTGCGAACCAGACCCGACGCCATGGCCGATATGGTGGTAGAAGCGCGGATCGAGGGCCATCTCTTCACTATGATCCAACAAGAACTGCTCAAGCTCAGCGACGATTACACGTTGTCGGCGGACGAGGTAGTGGTACATACAGGCTCGGTGTACCAGCGAGATGGGGAGCAACGTTCGATAGCAGGTGCGATGGACGTAGGTGCCGGCTCGTGTCTGGGACGGGGCAGCTCAGTAGAAGCGCAATTCAGCTTCGGTCATCAATCAAGAACTCAAAAGCAGGCAAAGCGAAAACAGCTTATTATCAATTGAGAACAGGTCTGCGTATGAAGTAAAAGAGCGAAACATGCAGCAGCGAAGTAAGGAAGTGGAAAGAGAAGACAGCCAGTCCTGCAGTGTTGACGTGCGAATCAGTCAATCGTCTTCGGTCACAGCATCGCAATGCCTTCACCTTCGCCTCTTTCTTTCGAAGCTCTATCAAAGTAACAGTCAAGAAGGAGACGACAACAACACCGACTGGAAGCTCACAGCTGGTTCGTTTTGGTTTTCCCAGATCGAGGATGGCGTGGCGCCTGAGGCCGGTTCAGGCCGATTTACGCCTATCGCGGCGCAGCTGGTTGCCATGGCAATCACCCCGGACCATGAGATGCTTCCACTGCAGCGAACACAAGATCAATGTGTTATTGACTTATCATTCAATGATATTTACTTGGATTGTGATGTTTTACATATATTTACACGCCAGAATGAGTGCACTGGCATGCAAGTAGGCCCGTCGCCTTGAACTCGATGAAGCCCAAACGACCGAAACACACAGCTACATCCTGAGGTTCTCAGTCTAGTACCGCATGCCGTTGATGGGTGGTTTAATCGAAGTCGTCCAGGGCGGCGGAAACCTCATCGGCCTCGTCGAACCCATGTTCGCCTTTGCTCATTCGAGCTCCGTCGATATACGAGATGGGATCAGGGACCGGATTGCCGTTCTCGTCCATGCCGGTTTCGAGCATCTCCTCGATGGTCCAGCCGGCGGTCGGATCTTTTTGAGACTTGCTTGCGCCCTTTGCGCTAGAAGCAGCCTTCTGGGGTTGGCTTCCGGAAGCAGGCTTGTTTTGTGAGGACTGCATGGTTGACTGCCACAAGTATCTTAGCTTCTGCAGACCAGTTTCTGCACCCACGACAGATACAACATACCTTGTCAAGTGTGTTTCAAGTTTGATTCGATGATACTGTTGCATTCGATTGATCTGGAATACTCAATTGTCTGAGAGGCATCTTCCGGGTGATATATGAAGCTGGGGTGGCGTCAATGATGAGGTGATGACGCGGAGACTCACCACGGTCGCCGGCATTCTCCATATGGGGAGTCAGCTGCCATCTGATGCTTGCCCGAGTTCAGAAAGGACACGATTGATCGATGGGTGTGATGAGATCATCATAAGGTTGGTCTGGCTCTCGCCGTGGGCTTTGATGATATCGTCAATTCGCGGCCGCATACCTGATTCAGAAGCATTAAGGTTCACTAATTGCGGGGTACAAACAGACTCTGGATAACTTCACGACGATCCATGCTTTTCCGGAGCGTGGCCATGGACAAAAGTGTGGTTGCGCAGCGTTGAATGGCTTCATTGTCTGAATTGCCACCTGTTGTTAGTCACGCCCTGCCTTTCCTTAACTGGAAATTGGCTCGAAAACGATGTACAAAGAGCAGTTTTACGTCAATACCTGACGAGATGGAGTCTTGCATGGTTCTAATGCCATAATATACTCAGCGTCAAGTTGAATTTGAGCGAGATAGATATAAGGGCGTTCTGGTTATATACAAAACCCGCGAACCTGCCAACGCCGGGATGTGCCGTAAAATTCGCCAGTCCCTCTCCACATTTTTGCAGACTGACACAAATTAAAATGCTTAACTGATCTCAAATCCAGGCTCGACGGAGAAGTTGAACAACATGACAGTTGCTTACAAGGCCGCAATGAGTAAATTGATAAAATCGCAACATTCCACAATCTTCCAAATTCCAGCCATCTCTCTCAGCCTTACGAAAACCACGCCGAAATGGCGCAATCGCAAACAACCCACTTAATCTCCCTCCAGTGGCCGTCACGCGTCAGCTAAATCGCCCTTTTCCCAGACTATCGCCAGGCACCTACATTTCCAGGCCGAGCTTTCAGCCCTACGGGGACCAAATCGCGAGTCCCAGGACGGAGTCGCCCGAGTGCGAGCGACGATCTCGCCAAATCGGAGACCATCCGAGCCACTGCAAAATTTCTGCATCGTCCGGCGAACTTAAACCTCGGAGGGGGATAAATACCCGTCGAGCCCGCATATTCGTGTTCTTCACCGACGAATTTGGGACGTTTCTCGCTCCGCATTTCCCTCGATAGACCATTGATAGAGCAGGACAGGGAAGGGAAAATGGTTCCGACGTCGGCGACTGATATCGAAGCCAACCCTGGCACGACTTCGCATGTCAATGCGGGTGCGAATGCGGATGCGCCCTTGACAACAAATGGGACTGGCGAGAAGGAGAAGGAAATTGCGACAATGCTCCCTGAGTCAGAGAAGAAACCGTCTCCAGCACGACGCAGCATCTCCTCGCGCTGGTCGGAGTCTGTCTCCCCAAAGCACGCCGACCTGATCTGTCTCGTGCTCTGCTTCATCACCGGCCTATGCGACAGCGCTGCCTACAATGCCTGGTCTTGCTTTTTGGCGATGCAAACTGGTATCTCCCCTCCTTACCTTCTACTCCACCTCAAAAGGAACGGATTTCTAACGCACGAGAAAGGAAACACAATCTTCCTCGGCCTCGGCGCCTCCTCGCAACCCTCCGGGAAACCCTGGGGCTGGCTGAAATCCCTCCTCAGCATAACCTCCTTCTTTATCGGCTCCCTCCTCTTCTCCCTCTACGGCCGACACGTCGGCCCCCGCCGACGCAGCACCCTCTTCACCTCCTTCCTCTTCCAAGCGGCCCTGATTATTATCGCCGTCGCACTCATCGAAGCCGACCTAATTCCACACACAGAGGCCGAATCTCGCACCCTGACAGGCGGTCGCCTCTTCCTTGAACTGATTCCCATCGCACTACTCGCGTTCCAGTCTGCGGGGAGCATCACGAGCGCGCGCGCGCTGGGGTATAATGAGATTCCGACGGTGGTCCTGACGAGTGTGTACTTTGACGTTGCGAGTGATCCGAAGCTGGTGCAAGATGTTAGTGGGAATGTTAAGCGGAATCGGCGTGTGGGTGGAGTTGTGATGTTGCTTTTGGGGGCGATTGTTGGTGGGTGGTTGAGTAAGAGCTCGGGAGGGATGGAGAGCGCGCTTTGGCTTAGTGCTGGGTTGAAGGGGGTTATTGGTATTGGATGGCTGGGGTGGGTTGCTGAGGTGAAATAAAAACCCTATATAGATCGATTGGCGATGATCTTGGAGTTGAGGCTGAGTGGTTAATAATAGATACGATAGACACAGTGAGTTAGACATAGTGGGTGGTAGAGAGAGATAGACACATAGACAGTCACTAATAAGTACAAGTACACATACAATTTAATACAAGGTACATCCTCTCTACAAGTCCCTCCCCTTGACCCAAGTACCCAAGTACCAACCACTCAGCTACAGCATCTAGCCGTAACCCTCCAAACCCATAAATACCATACATTTCACAACAGCCTCAAACCCGCAGCGCAAACCCCAAAGGATGCGGATCCCACCCCTCCCTCAAACTCCGACAGGCCCGACGCACACCCTTCCACATTCCACCCTCCACCAGGCCACAGTGTCGTAGCGTCATCGGAGAATTATCCCACGCCCAGCTCCAGTCCCTCGAAGCTCTGGAACCAATAACCCCGCGCCCTCTGGCGCCGCCGCGCCGCGAGCGGCGAGAACACGACCCCACCCACACCACACGCCTGGGCATTGGTGGCACACAGACACTATTGTTGCACGTGGACAGGGTAATCATTGCGCTTGCGCTCACGCTCGCATCATCACATCTGCTTTTGCTTTTGCTTTTCTAATCTTACCCTCCAACAGCCGGAGAGCGTGCGAGGGCACTGCAGGAGGCAGATGCAAGAACCAGATGCAGGATGTGCATGGCGTGGCATGGCAAGCAAGCTTACTCCGGGATTCCGGAGACTGGATGGCTTGCTTATTTGGCTCCCTGTGGATGATATGAAATGGGATGGGATTGGAGTAATCCTACCCACCCAAGTTGGAGCCTGAGCAAGGACAACAGCCTGGCTTCCCTGCCGACATACATGTAAGAACGACAGAGCAGAGCAGACAGCAAGCAAGCAAGCAAGCCAGTGCCCAGCGCCCACTCACGTCAGCGCCTGTCAGACTCCGGCATGGAGCAGGTCAGCACTGCCAATTTGGATACCACGGATAGCGCAGGCTAGCCGCTAGCAGGACGCGAAGAATGTTCGTCGACGTTGCTCTTACTCATTACACGACTCGTCTAGGGTGTGTGATAGGTAGAATAAGCAGGGTAGTTTGAAAGGGCCGGAGTTGGAATGATTGGGTCGGTCGTTCATTGTTGCAGATTACCTACATTACAGATTACAGATTACACCAAGGTGGGGTCGCTATGGGATTCCATACAAGGACAGTTAGAGAGGGTAGAGAGGGCAGGGAAGGCATGAAAGGGTAATAGCCCTGAGAGAGGGGCTAGAGGCCACCAAAGCATGCCCATCGCGTCCGCGGCTATGCTGAGCGGACATCGACATCCATGACCCCAGGCTATCATCAGGATGATGCAACCTCAATAGCGATCAGTAATCGAAACCTAACAAACGAACTCAAACTAATCCAGAATACTATTACGGCCCGTTGTCCGTCTTCCGCGAGGGGCCCAGGACTAGTAATATGAATTGAAATCAAAGACGAAGCAGAAGCGCTGGCAGATGAGGGGTAATAACGTTGCATGCAGTAGAGCGGAGATGTGATTCGCTGGCGGATGTGATGGGCAGCGAGCGGGCTTGGAGTCGTCACGGCCGGGGCTTTTCACCTGCGCTGGGGGCAGCATGGTGCCCGGGCGGGGCGAATGTCCGTTACCTGCGCTTTGCGCTTTGCGCTTTGGGGTTGAATTGCAAGGCTCTACGTTCTACGTCAAGGGAAGGATGACTGAAAGTCAGTGGCTGGGAAGACTAGGGAGGCATATTGATCGGGATTCAGGAATGGGATGGGGATGGAATGAGAATCTACGGAGTATGGATGGACAGAGTGGGTTAGATCAATTCATTAGATTTCAAGATGATGTCAGTCTTTGGAGAT
This sequence comes from Aspergillus pseudodeflectus, assembly GCF_044049435.1. NCBI lineage: Eukaryota > Fungi > Ascomycota > Eurotiomycetes > Eurotiales > Aspergillaceae > Aspergillus > Aspergillus pseudodeflectus. Next base: position 338,994 of record NW_027263800.1, on the reverse strand, counting down.
AATTACGAGCAGTGTGATACTAGCTAGTGGCCGGTGTGTACAAGGTATTACAGATACGAAAAGACAGTCAAGATAATTTAATAGATTGATAATCGGTAAAACGCAGTCTATCAGAGGCAGTGGGTGTGAAAAGAACGAATCAGCCAGCCGAGACCAAGATGGGATCGCAGAATGGTATCATAAAAAGCAGAGATGCAAATGACTCCCACGAGCATGCACTCCCAAACGAAGCAAAAGAGCAAAATCCCGTCCCAATGCAAGAGACGGAGAAGAAAACTTGAGAAGAAGAAAAAGTTGATCTGCAACAAAGGAAATAACAAAGGAAAGGCTTTCGGTAAATAGACACCGATGATGGAATAATAACTCAAGCAGATAAACTGTCAAATATCGCTTGCAAGATGAACTTGAAGATCAATCAGAACGCAACGAGCCAAAGCAATCCAGTCAGTGTAACCAGGCCAAACGCGCTCAAATGCAATCCGAGGACATTGAATAAACACTATTCAATCGAGTGTGCTGTAGTGGTTCTTGAACCCGAGTGCAGATAAATAGGAGCACTCTTCTGTGGGCTCTTCGTTCTTCGTTTCTTTCGAAGTCGGTAGTTTCGTAGTAGTGGTTTTGTATGTGGTACCGCGCTCAGCCTAGGCAGTGCGCTTTCGCAAGATTTCGTCGCAGTTGGCGTCGAATCGCATGTTCCACACACGGATGCTGTTCATCAGCTTCTCCGTGTTCTCCAATTCGCGGTCGCGACCAAAGATCGACTCAACGAATTCACAGCCCGCGTTGCGGCCCATCGACACCGAGCCGCGTCCCTCGCGCTTAGCAGCCTTCCACATGAACTGCTCGCATGTCTTGAGCAGCTTGGCGAACCGCCTCCAGAGGCGCCGCCCGCTCTCCAAAAAGTCCTCGACGGTTTCCTGAGACTCACGATCCTTGATCCGGTCTACACAGTCGTCCGCCCGCTTCACCTTACCAGCAAGTTTGATCAGCAACAGCCAGAGTTCGCCCGCGACATCGGCCATTGGGGTTGAGGCGCCGTGGTGGAATATCGTCCAGTCGTAGATCCACTTGCCGAGAGAGTTGGCATCAAACACACTTCCGAGCAGGATGATTGGCGCCTCCGTTGGGTCCCAGTTCTTGATCGAATAGCCTGGCGGGATTCCTGCGGCGGCGGCGTCCTCTTCGGTGGCCTTCGGTGGCGGCTTGGAGGCAGTGGCTGGCTTGGGTTTGGCGGGGTTCCGGGTGGATGTGGATTGACGGCGGGCGCGCGACCGTTTGGCAGCATCAGCGTCGTCATAGGCAGGGACCTGGGTAGAGGAAAAGAAAGGATCAGTGGCTGGCTTTGGCTTCCGGTGCGACGCCGACGGGCGTCGCCGGGATTTGTTCGGTTCCTCGCGCGAGGCGTATCGAGGCATATCATCGTATCCATCATCGACCACATCCACAAAGATAGATCGTTTCCGGGATGACTGCTGCGGTCGAGGACCAGCAGCACCATAGTCATAGATGCCGGTGTGAGCAGCTGCAGCAGCACCGGACATGGTTTTGCGACGCCGATAGGCTGACGGAATGCCATTGAAAAAGGCACTTACATTTTCGGGCTTTGACGGGGTGCCAAAATCGGGCATTGCGCCGTAGAAACCATGGCTGTATCCGGAGTGCCACGCTCCTGCATCTTTGCTGGGGGGAGCAGCGTAGCTGGCCTTGCGGGCGTGTCGCTTGGGGGTGCCTTGCGGGGTGCCGAAGGGGTTGGTGAACTGCGATGCGTAGTAGGCGTAGTGAGGCGAGGTAGGAGGCGAGTTCATGTAGTCGAAGGAGGACCACCCGGGAGGTGGACTAGAGTAGTGGTGATACATTATCGCGAGTCGAGCATGTGAGACGAGTCGTATGCAATATCAAATAAAACTGCGGAGAGAGAATCGACAACTTTTGAGAGCTCCAAAATTACCGATCAAGAAAAGATAACAGACAAAACAAAACAGCAAACGAGAAATCGCAACCCAGTATATTGTACAGGATATCGTCCAGAAAAACCCAGATCGAGACGCCGATCAAAAGGACAACGAAATCGAGATATCAACGACGAGGACCGTCACCGTGGCACGGCTTCTAGGGGAGAGGAGGGTTGAAATGCTGTGATGTGCGAAGCGTGCATTTGAACGACGTCGGAGATCCGAACGTTGGGTTAGTCGTCTGGTGAAGCTGGAGCGACTCTGGATCTCTGCTGTTGTCTAGCAGAGAGAACCTGGGCGAATGGTCGAGGATCTTCTCTCTGGAAGATCTGAAACTGACAAATCCTGGGGTGCTAAAATGGAACCCAGGAGAAGACGCGAGGCGTGGCGAGGAAGCAGTGTTTGTATCGAGTTGTTTTGACCCAGGAAGGGCGATGTCGTGTGTGTGCAGTTGACGAAGGGGGAAGCGAGAGCGCAGGAATAGTGGATTTCGACTGGTTTTGTAAGTCGTGAAGCGCTGAGCCTGTGGGCGCGAGGAGTGGACCCCAGGGTAAGCGGACGACGGGCGGGTGGGGCCAACCTGGATTTATTGAAAGCCGTAAATTTCACCAGCTCGCGTTTGGGCCTCGTTCAGCTGGGGGATTTACCGTACGGTATGTTTCAGCCCGACTGGCAGCGTCTGCGCTGGATGAAGTCAGGCTGCAGAAGCTTGGTACAGTTGATGGAGCGACTCCATGTCCACAAGGGGCTCGCTACTTGTTATATACTCCTACGGCTTCAACTGCGACTGAGTCGTCTGAGTCACTCTTGGGCAGCGCTTTATCTGCCTTTTACTTCACAGCCAACGAGACTCCTTGCAAAGAGGCGAAAGTGTGCAAGATATAAGCCCTTCGCCCTCCCTCGAGCCGTTTCTTCAACCTTCTATCCCTGAGTTATACGACTCACTCTGCGTCATTGGTGCTATCGCCCTCCAGTGAAGCTCAACCTTCAGGCGGAGGAAGCGCCGTTCTCTGCCCGCGCGACCTGGTTGGTGTCCCTGGGAGCCGGTTTCGACTCATCAGCTGGACCACGCGGACATCCCGGCAATATGGGAGCCTACCAGAGAGAAATACGGCGTATAAGATGTTGAACAGTGACTCATACCTTTTCTCATCGCCCCAGATGATGGCTGAGCAGTGAGCCGTGCAGGGGATATAAATAAAGACTTCTGTGAGACAAGGTTCTTTGTGGTGCAGAAAAATCGGTTGATCTGCCGTCATCTGTGGCTGCCTATTCGCAGTCTGCAGTGGCGATGTGGCGGAAGAATACACTCGGGGAAACCCTCATCTGCTGAAAATCAGCGCTGCAAGTTCGGCTATTGGTGCTCGGCTGGCGAATGCTAGAGACAGAAGAGAAATCGCAGGGATAAGCCACACATCTGCGCTGCATGTGCATCAGGTACCTCCAGATTGTGAGGTCATGTCCCGACAATACAGGCCCTGGCCTGTCCCATGGAAGAGTCGCGGGTGCATCCGCTGCATTCCGTGGATTAGAGCAGCTCCATCTTGGAACCAAACAAAATAAGCTCGGGAATCTCTCGTTTTTCCAAACCGTAAAAAAAATATGGCATGCTGGATGCATGCTTCGCTTCGTAGACTCCAACTCCTGTTGGGCAAACATCTGCAGAAATGGGCTTTACCGCTGGTACTTGCTGGGCAGCCACCACACCATCACGACGAGGGCAGCGGGACACTGGGCCTTTGTTGGACAGACCGCAAGTTCAAAGAGCAATAATTATAAATCAGAGCGGCCGGCAGAGGGCGACAAGAAATTGGACCGAGTGCCCTCTCGATAGATCGCTCTGTCATCTCAGAATCTGTCCCAGGTGACACCGACTCGACCATTGGGCTGTTGCCTGCTCAGCGACAGGCCAGTCAGATAAAGTCTGGGATGAGGATTAATGCGAGTGGGAGAGCGCACAAGCAAAAGAAAAGTTGGCGCTCGTCTCACCAAGGAGGCGGGTTTTCCTCGGTGTAAAACTCGAAGCAATAATGGCCCCAAGTCGTGTAACCCCTGGCATTCCACATCGCACAGATAAGCAACAGTGCTTTTTCAGAGCCTTTTTGGAGGTGGAAAAGCGAAGGGCGCACATGGCGTTCTGGATGTGAGCCAATAGTGCGGAGGATTTTGATGGAAAAAAATAGAGTCCAGCTAGAAGTCTCGGATCGCAGGGTTATGGGGCCTCGTCTCCAGCGCGCCGGGAGGATGCTCGAATAAGCCGAGCCAGAGTCTGGATGCCAACGGTTCATCTGCATTCTGACCACCATCAGACGGCTTCGTTTTATTGTTTCTTTCAAGCATGTCGTTTAGATTCAGTGCCCATGCCGCGATGGTTGCGCAAATGCCAGACAATAATAATAGCAGTCTTGCAAGTGCCCGGCCAGTCGGTCTTGACTCTTTGATGTTTTGTTGTTGCGAAGTGAAAGAAACTAGTTGCTCCGCGGCCCACCAGCAGAGTTTTCACCCACCCCTTGCTCTGGATCTCTTTCATTTCTGCTTATTTTCCAACGCAATCAATGGGCTTGGATTTAATCTCGGTTTGATATTTATATTCCGCCCCATTTTACCTCCTTTTCCTGTACCGTACTGTACGTACCGAATTACATGTACCAGCAACCTAATCAGAACTTCTCACATACTCCATCCCCCATATGGCATCCAATCTTGAATCCAGCCTTTGTCGACCAAGGCATGGCGAGCTAAATTCCCATGCCTTTTCGCGTCTGGTCGTGTGATTCGCTGACATTCCCTTGTTTTGTCTTGCTCTGGTCCTCTGGATTCCCACCACCCCCTTTTCCATACCCTCCTCGCCATTTCTCAGAGTCAGCATGTCTAGGAATAATTTGCGCGCCTCCCGTCTTTTGGAAGGATTTTTCCTTCTCGACGCCGATCACGCGGCAGGAGGAAATGAGCGCGAATAAAAAAAAAAAAGTAAGGAAAATTGCCAGGTTTCAACTTTGCACCCTTGCACCAGCCTGCAGGATTTGTGCGCATCAGCCTTCAGAGCCCTTGCCCTGAGCCCTACCTGCAGCTTTCAAAGGATCTTAGTCGGGTTGTCATGCTGCAGGGGACTTTTGTCCTGCACGTTTGAGACGACTCAGACAAGCGTCGCGCGCTGTGGAGGATTCGGTGGGCGGTTCGTCCGTTTGCTTGATCTGGCGCTGCACACTGCGCACTGCGAGTATTGGAGTCCCGACGACCAAGTTTTCAACGACGAACGATGAGCTTCCGCATGAACATGTTCTTACTTTGACTTTGGTCTCATGAAGCAGGCTGTTGCCAGGCTCTGGTAGACTTGAACATGAGCATGCAAGTCTACGCTGAGCTGTCAATGTCACGAGATCTTACCATCAGCCTTACATCCCCCTCCACCACAAGAATCCATAGTCATTCAAAAACGGAAAACCTGACTTCAAAGACCAGAAGTACAGAATCAATCCCACAAGCCAAGCCACCGCGACTCGCCAACTCACACATCACCCCAGAACCCTGGGAACCGCCCATGCTCCAAATGGGCCAGCGAGTCAAGACACACCACTAACCATCTACCGACAGAAACCATCGCATCCTTCTGCACGCTGCATCATCACACTGCTGCAAGGCTGACCCCTCCCCTCCCACTAGACCGGCGCATCTGCAGTGGAAATACCTAAATTGCTGTCCAACGCAGTGGAGTCGGCTCTCCGCCGGGAAAATCCCCGCAAATGAGATCTTGACACGCTCCAACGGTTTGCGACGGTGGGCACTGCGTTGACATGATGTCGATGTCGATAAACGAGAAGAGTGGGTTTTTCTTTCGGGGATTTTTTTTTCTGTGGGTTCTTTTCAAGCCTGATGAAACTGGTCGTGTGTCGAGATCTTGAAGACTACCTGCGTTGCCTGGACGATGCAAAGTGTGGAGGATCCATCTCCCTCCAAGAAGCGCCTACTCTGTCATGGATACTCGCTACGATGGAGCTCGGCAGACATACGTATCTACCTAACCAAACCTACGTAATATGCCCCTCGCCCTCTCAGCCCAACCCATCAAGGCTGTGCTGTGCTGTGCTCGAGACCATGAAAGATTTCTTTTCAATCCAGAGCGAGGCGCGCAGACATGGTGGGGTGACCCCTCCTCGAAGGAGGGACAAAACTGATGCGTTGTCAACCCTCACCCCTCCTTCTGTTCAAACGATAAAGTACGAGCAAATGCAAGATCAGAAACAGGGCTTAACCGCCGAAGCAAGCTCGTGAAGCGAAGCGAGGACTAGCCTGGCTCTGGCCTCTTGCAGACCGCATTTCGATCGCATCGCATAACCCACAACAGAGCATAACATAAGCCACATGAAGGCCTAGCTAGCTAATGGCTACTGGAGCGAGCGAGCCCTAGGCTGATGCATATATCTTCAGGGATTGACTTCGCATTCACGCAATAGATATGTACGAGATATGTACGATGTAAGGTCTCTCGATTCGCAGTACATACGTGCATAAATATCCTCGCGATCTCAACTCGCCTGCCTGCGCCTACCGACCTACCTACCTACCTCCTATGAATCTAGCGCCATGCGCCGCAGATCGCAATTGAGATCGAGATTCATTTCATCTCCGGGGTAAGGGCTTACTTACCGCTTCGCTTCGTGCTGCTGCTGCTGCAGCCTATACTTGCATATATATGCACATCCAAAGACCAAGTTATACTTACTTGGCAGAGCAACTCACTCAAGCCTAGAGAATATGTATGGCTATGCTATCCCTAGCGTATAAAACATTGTTAATGTTCGCAAGGTGCGCGAAGCGTACGGTGAGCGTAGAGCTTACCGCTTCATCAAATCTTCCCCACCAGAGTTGCGTCTTGACACCGCTATTCCTACACCGAAGCCGGATTAGACATTGTTTGCGAAAGCCTGGTTGGTTTACCGGTACGGCTAATGGTAGTCGGTTGATCGGTTGAAGCTTAGCTAGCTATCTGCTCAACACTTGGAAGTCTTGGGTAGTAGTCATTGTGGGCCCAAGGCCTTGCTTTGTCTCGGATGGACTGACCGGTTGTAGATCCCGGGGGTTAGGTCTAGACATACTAGGGTAGATCTAGGTCTAGAACTACGTGTAGCGTACGGTTGGCTCTGGAAGTATGTAAAGGTTCAAGTATTTATACTATGTACCGCGCTGTGTACAAGATTTATTTCGGTGACTTTGTGGCAATCTTCGTTGCTGTGTTTTATCTGTCATACAACCATATACTCTCCCTCTGCTCGCTTCGCCTGCATGACCTGGTGCCAGCGGAAGCCCTGGCTTTTCGAGATAGTAGTCGGAATCATTGACATGGCCTCATCGAGCGCGGACCAAGCGTGCGGATATACAACAACGTGGCCACCGTCGTGCACTGGCGGATCGATCGGCGGATTCTCTTCCCAGATATGCTGGAGAAGCTCAAGGCAGGACAGGTTATTGCAGAACCCAGAGTCCTTCGAGATATCTTTGCAGCGCTCTTCAATGGCGACGCGTTGCTCGTGAAGCACGCATTCGGAGCCAGTAACGAAGAGCGGCCAAAGTAGGTAGACGTCGGATTTGACGGATAATATATGCACCATTGACCGCTGCACGATCTGTTGGATACGAGGGTGCGAGGACGGTAGGTCCGGATATGCGAGGCGTTCGCTATAGAGGAGAGCCGAGTGGCGGAAGGACTCGGAGATGTGATAGACGTCTTCGACATTCTGAGGGGCTACGCCGCACTGATATAGCGGCGATGAGGGTGGTGAGATGTACGCGTGTGCTGTCGAAGGATCTTGGCCAATGTCATAGCCAGACACAATGGGAAGACCGTGGCTAGGACGCTCTTCCGGGAAGCGCCAGGCTTCAAGCTGCTGTCGAATGGAGTACCATTCGGCCCAGAATGTGGGAGACGACGGTTGCTTGATCCGATCACTAGACCGGGGTGGTGTGGGCAATGGGAATAGGTAAGGGTCGGCATGAGCTGGGGATTTTGAGAAAGTCGAATTTGCATAGTAAGACATGGAAGGCGGAGGTGTTGTGGTGGGAATGAAGATGTGTGGTGAGGTTTCTGTCGTTTCTTGGTTCTGACTGAGAATGTTCAGCCGACCGAGGTGTGAGATGACCTTGAAAAGACGGGCGTCACATCCCGCCAGATTTTCCAAACCCCATTCATCGCCAGAAGCTGTAGTCAAGTCGATGTATCTACTATGTAGCTCAGTTTCGCGATCATTGGTGGTCGCAGTCATCGTGTCATACCACGTAAACATGCGGATGAACCATCTCAACTCGTCGGACAGATACGGCATTGTACGCATCCGAATCGCTAGCAACTTGGTCACGCCAGCGAATTGGGTCTTGAACTGCGCAACCCCCGTGTCACAGACGTGAAATAGACACAGTATCAACAAAGTGGCAAGGACCGAGTCCGAGAGTCTCCTTTGCGGATCTGCCAATTCTTTGTTCAATTCCTGAACCGCCATGCGGCGGTGATACTGTTCTTCGAGTGGGTATCCTTCCGGAATAAACGGATCAGCGCACTCGTGCAGAGAATGGTCTGTTAAGGCCCTGTGGGCCAGGGAGGACATGCGGGAAGGCTCCGTGCGCCCTGTTGAGACAATTCCTCGCTCTCGCCTTTGCCGCAAATTGCTGGTGGACAATGTTGCAATAGCCTCTTGAAGTGACGTGCTATCCTGTGCCATTCGCACGATGGAGGTGCGAAAGGGGTTTGTCGGGCTGTCAAAAGCCACAATTACAGGGGCAATGACTTCAGCATAATAGCTGATTAGGTACCGCAGTCGCGGGGTTCGTCCAACGGAACGTGCTAGCAGCAGCTGGGAAAGTGATGGCGAGTGGCTACCCAAAAATGGATAAGCATGAGAGCTACGCCGCCTCTCGAGCTCGGAAACTGCTTCATCGGATTCGATGTCTTGAGAAGGGTATGGCCATGCCGTTGGCGATGACTGGAATGACGGAGACAAGGATCCCGTCCAGCTTCCAGGAGCCGACCCGGATTCAAAATCCGTTGCCAAATCTGTCAAGGGATTCGATGCCCCTGGAGCGTGCGGTGACGGGACATCCACCGGCGAGGCCCGCTCTCCCAGTGTATCTGAGGCCGGAGATGGCTGACCATGGGGTAATTGCGACTGCAAATGGTCTGATGGAGGAGTTGACCTCGGCTTCGCAGCGGCCGGTTGTGAGCCGCTCACTGGCAGAGACAGCCCACGAAACTTGCCTCGACTCGCAACGCCGACACCCCACGTTAACGTTGTCTTGTAACCCGGGCAATCGAGCCCCTGATCCAGGCATTGTGAACAGTACGGGCGACGTCTATCGCACGAGGAGCCGCTCTTGGCGCAGGTGAAGCAATCGTGGGCGGCACCAGTCACGACAGTCCGCTTTCTCCTTTTTCGAGGAGCAACGGCTGCAGATGAAGACTTGCGTGTTTTGGCTGGGGTATCCTGCGACATCCTTGACCGACAGTTGGGAACTCGGAACGGCGAGCAATTGCCGAGCGTTATACCGAATATTATCGGGGGTAGGAGACAATGCGGAGGCGATCCGCGCTGTGGGGTTCCATCGGTTGAGATTCTGCTGAGAGGACAGGGGAAGAAGAAGTGAGAAAAGAGGTGAAGAAGTAAAAGAGAGAGGAGGAAGAAGAGGGGAAGGAATTCGAAGGAATGGCGCCGTCGCCCGAGTCCATAATAAGGTTCATAATTCTCCGGGGCGTGAGGGGAGCCATTTGTTCAGCGCATCCAGAAAACCTCCCCTTTGGCTGGGAAGATGGCGATAAGGAACGGTTTGTCGGTTGCTTCCGCCACTCCGTTCAACCAGGCTGGTTAGTAGCCTCAGTATGGCTGGGTCCCCGAGGTATACCGAGTAGATATTCGGTATTCGGAGAATTTTGCAAGATCAGCATTTTGCAGATCCCAATGTTTGAAAAAATCACTCCTCCCAACTCTTGCTATCTTCAGAGCGCTGTGGCGTGTGTCTCAACTATTGAACGGCAATGTGGATGCCAAGCTCTACCGACGCCCCAGCCGATGCATCGAAGAGTGGGTGACTAATCCAGTTGATCTGCGCTAGGCCTGCCGCTCTAGGCGTTGGTCCGGAATCTCAGGGGCTAAGTTCTGCCACCGCCTTCCCAATAAGCTCTTTCGGTCCAAAGCGTTCTGGAAAAGAATGCCCGTCCACTTCATAAACTCGTGGTTTTTGATAGAGATTTTCTGATTCCCAAAAGTGGTTTACGCTTATCGATTACGTTGCTGTGTGCCGCCGGATCAAGGTGCGCGACCGGAACCTTGCTGGGACGAAACCCCGCTTCAGCGACCGAGTAACATGCAGGTTATGCAACGCATTCCAGCGCAAACACCATAGTCAATCGACGCAATGCCCGTCATTCGCCGTAGCCGGCTGAGGACGGTCCTCTCCACCGTCGCCGCGATCTTCCTGATCGTTGCAGTCTTCAAAATCAATTGGGCCCCGACATCTGCCAATGTGGTTCCGCTCACAGCCTTCGAAGTCCCGCTTGTCGAACGCCAAAAAGACTTTTGGAAAGCATTCAAACCGATTCTCGAATCCCACAGTCCCAATTGTCCCTCGCCTACGCACGATGAAGATGCGGGTGCTATCCATTTCAACGCTACCACCACCGAGATGCGGCCGGATATGACTTTCATGGATGAGGCCAGTGTGCAACGGATGCAGGATGCGCATGCGCGCTTCGTGCAGGCTACGGTTGACACAAAACCCCTCCATCCGGTTCACGCTGTCGGTACTCGTGGCATAGTTTCGACCGCGGGAGGCCAGTACTTTCCTGTGTTTGTTGCGACTTTGCGGATGCTGCGGCGCACCGGATCGACGCTCCCGGTTGAGGTATATATGAAAGATGCTACCGAGTACGAGAAGAACATCTGCGAGGGCGTACTCCCAAAGTTGAATGCACGGTGCCTGATCCTTTCCGATGTCATGGGCAAAGAGTTCATAGAGCATTTTCAACTCAAGGTTTTCGCCGTGCTCCTGTCGTCCTTTGAGGAACTTATCTGGATGGATGCCGACTGCTTCCCTTTGCACGAACCCGAGCTATTGCTAGATTCCGAGATATTCAAATCAGCGGGCATGATCACTTGGCCCGATTTTTGGCAGTCATCAGCATCACCGCTGTACTTTAAGATATCCGGGCAACCAGAAGCCCCTATGAACGGGCGGCAGACGACAGAGGCCGGCGTTTTCCTCATCAACAAGAAGACTCATCTACGAACACTCCTACTCGCCGCCTATTACAACTATTACGGCCCTTCGCATTACTTCCGGCTGCTCTCTCAAGGCGGGCCAGGCGAAGGCGACAAGGAAACCTTCCTTCAAGCAGCATACGCGGTCAATGAACCATTCTACGCCGTGAGCGAGAGGGTACAAGCCATTGGTCATCCGGCACCAGACGGGATGTCTGGGTCCGCTATGGTTCAGTCGGATCCAATTGAAGACCACGCTTTAACTAGTCAAGGGTTATTACGAGTGCTTGACCCCAGTGTGGCCAAAGCGCCACAGACCTTCTTTATCCACGCCAACTACCCCAAGTTTAACCCCGGAGGCAATTTCTGGGGAGGGGATTTCGAAACCGCTCCTACCATTCGCCCTGATGGTTCAGACGGACGAGCATGGATTGTCCCTGAAGACGTGATCCGACGCTTCGGCTATGATGCCGAGAAAGTCTATTGGGAGGAGCTCAAATTTATAAGCTGCAACCAGGACATCAAGTTTCAGACATGGAGGTCCCCGGCAGAAATCTGCCAAAGGGTTGAGCAATATTGGGCGAATGTCTTTGCTGAACCGCACGAAGATGATCCCAAATTCTCTGACTGATACCAGAGCCCTTTGCAGACTTTACGATTCATGAAACTTTTACGAGCGACGACCGCTTACATCCATGCAGCTGTACAATATTCGCATAATTCTTTTCAGCTTGTACAGTATACTACAACTTAGAGCATAATAAATAGAACATATCATGCAATTCTCATTCTCATCATATCGTACAGTTCAAAAAAGATGTCGAACTATTTCTTGATTCCCTTCTCCCGTAGTCTCCGCTCGTCGTCCTCTTGAAGCTCCTTGTCGATCTTGGCCCCCTTTGATGGCTTGTTTCCGTGAAGCAGAGCCTGTACTCATTAGCATTCCATCGCACCGAGACCGCAATATCCAAGAGGGATGTAAGGAGGTATGGTACATACAGGCTTCAACGGATCCTGCTTGCTGAGCTCAGCCTCGAACTGGTTATCGGGGTGAAGGTGGTGGTGGTGCGATGAGCTACCGTGCTCCTGGGCAGCGAGTTTGTTTGCAATGGAGCGCTGGTCCTCTGCAGTGGGAACACATGTTAGCAAATCTTAATCTCACACCTTTGATGTGCCCTGCTCGACACAGGTAGGCATGCAGGTGAGGGCAAGGGAAGGAGACATACTGGAATCAATGTTCTTGTGGCTACCTTTTTCACCCTGCTCATATCTCTCACGCTCCTTGATGACAGACCTGGGCTCATGGCGCTGGTCGCCGTCCTCGTAGATGCTACGGTTTCCGACTTTGGATTGGAAGGAGCCGTGGGGGTTGGGGTGAGGCATTTTGGTGTGATGTGTGATGTGTTGTGTGTTGAGGAAACGGTTCGAAAGGAGAAACCCCCGTTTATCTGGTTTAATTGTTGTAGAGTAGTTGAGTGAATTGAGAAGACACAGTACGCTTCGCCGCACGCATCACCATATATAATGGTAAGACACTGGTTGCGTTGAGGTGACATCATCAATGAGATACTATACCGGATCGCTGAGATCATACGTGGGGCGGGATCTTGCTCAGGTTGCTTCGGTGAAATAGGACAGCAAATGTCATATACTCCGTAGTATGGGGCTAGAGCTGGGATCTTCAAGGCTCGGTGAGGTTCTGAAGCTCTTCTTTTGCGATGTTGGTTTGTTGCCCTGGCTAGTTGAGAGGGCTGGGGTACTATGACGTTATGTCGCGTGCTGAGGAGTCTCGACTTGGTGGATGCGATGCTCGTCAGAATGGAGTGGAAGGGTTTGGAATAGTACAACATAGAGCTTGATTGAGCTGAGGAAGCTATTGGTTTGTTTCGTCTAGCTCGTGGCCGGTGGTAGCTGAAGGTATACCTAGTACAAGGATTGTGTTGCGGCCGAAAGACGTCTTACCCCACACAGAATATATACTTCGTCTCGGCGTCATGGTACAGGACATTTAACGCCGATAAGCTATAGACCTCTATCTCAAATTGGCTACCGAAGCTGCGATATATGTAGCGTGCGCCTAGAGAATGTTATTTAATTTTTTCTTTCTTTCTTTTTCTTTTTTTTTGGTTATTCCAATGTCTTCAGGCGACAAGCACAGCGGCCGCTGGCCACACCGAAACCGGAGTGATGAGACGCGCTCACCTAACCAAGTCATACTCTCATTTTGCAGAAGCCAATCGATAGGCTATGTACGGATATCGCGCAATAAATGCCTATTATCTCCTCGCAAGCCATAGGTAGGACGTGATCGATACCCGGATGGCCCAATTGCAATCGCAGTTTCTCCTATTGAAGCTCCATCTGCATGCTCGACAACCCCTCACTGACAGCTTCTTCGCCTTGAACCTCTACCAAGCCCTGGGAAAATCATTATATGTGCCGAACATCCGACCGCGCCTACGCTGTTTATTGTCAGCATATAAACCGGCCTACAACCCCTCAAGACGAAGTTACACCACGTCCTCCCAAACGCCACACAAGATGTCTACTCCAGAGATACAACCCCGCTACCTCGACCTCTTCCAGAAGCTAGAAGCCAGCATCACTAATGCGGGCTCTATTCCCAACGACAAATGGGCTATTCTTGCAATAGCAACACTTGTCGCGGGCCCGGACCCTGAGCGCGCAGACCAATTATACCTGTACCTCACCTCACAATCCCGGTATGCAACATCTGAAAGCAGAAAGGAGCTCGTCCGGCGACTTCGCGAAGCGCTCTTCAAAGCCGTCATTATAGTCGGCGTCTGCAAGCCCATTGAAGCCATTCTAGCAATTTCAAAGGTTGAGAAGGACGAGGACAAGGACATCAGCCCGCCAACAAGAGAGAAGTGGACCAACGACGAATCGAACCACGAGCGCGGGGTTGGATGGTTCAGCAAGCTTTACGCAAGAAACGGAAATTCAACCCTGGATCTGTTCAATGCGCACAAGGACTTTTCATGGCTGAGTACGGAAATTACCTATGGGCTCTTCTTGAGTGACCGGCAGGTGCTGGATGACCTGGACACGCAGTTGGTTGTTTTGCCTGCGATAATGAGCCAGAACTTGCCGAATGAGACGAACTGGCATATCAGAGGGACGAGAAGGTTAGGGGTTCCCATTGAGGACGTGAAGACTATAACGGAGTGTGTTAAACTTGTTGCGGAGTTTTATGGTGTGACTCTGGACAAGGTGCCGTCGGTTGAAGATGTCGAGAAGGATGTATAGGCTTAAAAATCCTTGGATAAGTGTCGAATAGCATATATGCTTTGCGTCCTAAATAAACAACATAAGTAGATCTGAGCCTTGGAAATGCATGTCTTGATTCTTCAAACTATGGACGTGGATGGTCTGCAGATTGAACAATCAGACATCAAGAACAGAGGCGTGAGAAAGTACGGAGTAGAGGCCACAAGAAGTTTTCAGAATCTGATGGGCTTAATATCTGCTCTGTGTTGTAGTTGTCGAGGAGCTGGGCCTGAACACTCTCGCGCCCCGGATCATCACCCTTATTGGATTAGGCAAGCCCGCAATTTTTCCCGCCAAGTCCGTTCCCCTCCTCCGAGAACTTTTAGTTGAGCTACAACACCACAAGGTTTAGTTCTCCCACACCTCTCAAAAGCCGCAATGGGAAAGCGCAAGCAAATCAAGGACGGCGACGTCGAAATGGGGGGCACCGACCCCAAACTCGAAGGAGACGAGTCCTCGGACGAGGTACGAAAATCGAACCAGCTACCCCCCGAACTCCTCGATAATAGCTCCATAGCGCAAGGGACTAACAATGTGCGCAGGATATGGACATGGTCAACGTCGACTTTGAATGGTTTGACCCGCAAGAGATCGACTTTCACGGCCTCAAGAACCTCCTCCGCCAGCTCTTCGACGTCGACGCCCAGGACTTTGAGCTTTCCGCGATTGCAGACATGATAATCACACAGGGGTTATTGGGATCAACGGTCAAAGTCGACGGAAAGGACTCGGATCCATATGCTTTCTTGACGGTTCTGAATCTGCAAGAACATAATGTACGCCCTCAATCCTCGGTTTGAAATAGTGTTGCTGACCTGGATAGGATAAACCCGCCATTAAAACTTTGACGACATACCTGCAACGAAAAGCCAAGGCTAACCCATCCCTCGAACCCCTCGCCAACCTTCTCTCGCAAACTCCCATCCCGCCCATCGGTCTGATCCTTACCGAGCGTCTAATCAACATGCCCTCCGAAGTCGTTCCGCCGATGTATACCATGCTGCAGGAGGAGATCGCTTGGGCGATTGAAGAGAAGGAGCCGTACAACTTTACACACTATCTGATCGTCTCCAAGACATACGAGGAAATCGAGTCGAAACTGGATATGGAGGAGTCACGACCACAGAAGAAAAAGAAGAAGGCTGCGGGCGAGAAGGGAGAGCGGTTCTTCTTCCATCCCGAGGATGAAGTTCTCGAACGACATGCACTATGCTCAGGCAGCTACGATTACACCCACAAGCACGATGACGGGCATTCCGACTCGAAACGCGCGTTCCAGGAGCTTGGTATCCGCACGGGTGGGAGCATGATCTTGATTGAGGCTGCCAAGTTCGAGGGTGCGGTCAAGGATATGGCAGCGTACCTGCAAGCCGCGTCATAATTGATGATCTGGTACGATTTATAGATTAATGTGGCCATGATAGAATAAAAAGTCATCTATTTTCCCGTCCATTATATATCTACAAGTCGTCACGGCATAGCAGAGGGATTTCATCACTCCCATTGCGTGCCCTTCAAGCGCTGCATCAGATATTCTACCTCGACGACCTTGGTCAGAGGGATGACATATTCCTATCTCAATTAGCCAACATGGCCGAGCATGTTTGAAAGAAGGGAAGGTGAACGCACCTTGTACATAGCTTGGACAGCATGGACGTCAATCTTCGGCCCCGACTCATCAGGAAACCCAGGATCCGTCCCATACGTCTTCGCCTTGAGCGCCAACCGCTCAAGCACCTTCTGCTCAACCATCTTATTCGTAATGGCCTCATCAATCCCCTCACGATCCCCAGCCTTGATAAGCTTCACAAACTTCTCCGTCTCCGTCTGGAACTTCGACTCGGCGACAAACTTCCCGAAATGAATCCGCCTCGACAGCGCCTGCAAACAACTCACGTCGCACGTCGCCGCAGACCCATAATTCTCCTGCGTCTCGCCGCGGTCCTCGCGCCCGCCGAACCGCGGACAGATCGCGGGGAGGATATCCTCGACGTACCGCTGCTTGATCGTCTCGTTGACATTGACGTCGTTGTCGTGCAGGATCTTGGGGTAGTTGAGTGGTTGCAGGATCGGTTCTTCGAGGGCGTCGGGGAAAAAGGGGTACTCGTCGGGGGATTGGAAGCGGCGCACACGCGATTGCAGACGTTCTTGTTCGCGGAGGAGGTAGTCCATTAGGCTGATGGTTTCGTTGGGGATTCTGACGCCGTTGGCTTGGTAGATTGTTTTGTTGAGTGGGAATTGTACGCGCTCGATTAGGTGGAAGGTTATTGTGTCTTCTAGGCGGCTGTTTTGGTTTCATTGTCAGTCAGTTCCCTTGTTCCTTTTTTTGGCGTTTGTTCGCTGCGAGGGATCTGATGCAGGGGTGCCATGATTTCTGCGGGGTATAGAAAAGCATCTCCGATCTCGCTCGCGGACTCACATGAGTTGGAAGCGGATATTAGCCAGGTCCAGCGCCTTGGAGGCGTCAGAGAGATCAATTGCGGTGTCCATGGTGGATTGTGAAGCCAACTTCACCAAGTTTCAAAGATGTTATGGAAAATTGGCGAGGATTGAGAAAGAGTCGGAGAGAAAGAACTGGGGACAAGCATCTCTGGCGGCGTTGCGGGGCGGATCTTGACCGACTTAAATTCAGGAACGCTAAACCGAAATCCATTTATCCGCCTACGTTGCTCCTGGGGCTGCTGTGATGACAACCTTGGCATCCAATTAGAAAGCGACGTCGGCCTCCGGTTGGGAGAACATGCAAGTCCTGCTTGAGTTTCTGCTTTTGGCTCTGTTGTCTTCTGAGTGCGGGTTGAGTATACCATGGCCATGCAGAGGACAAACCAGCGGAGTTATGAATGAAAACTGACTCTACTTAATGCTCTAAGCAGATTGTCTTGAAAGATGTCCTCCCTAGCTCTTGTGACACTTATCGGTTCTGTGCAACCCAGTCAGCGATGGCTGTACGATCCCGATCTCGAGTCTAGACTCCTTTGATACATACACTTACAGGGTCGCCAGATCTTTTAGATCTCCAACTTGACCTACACTAAGACTGCCTCAGATCAATATCGCCCCGTTGACAATCGCCTGGGACCTGCCCAATTAATACTGATCACATTTTTAGGCATACCATGACACGACACTAGTTCAGCCAAGACAGATGAGATGACTTTCCGCTTCCTCCTCCTCACTTTTCGGGAGCAGCTGAAAGTTCCTCAGAGGTTTTCTGCTTTTCAAGCATGACACAGCTATTAAACTTGCCATTCGAGATAATACGACTCATAGTCGAGTGCCTACAGTCTAAACACGACATCAACGCGTTGATCCAAACCTGCCGCTTTCTCTATGACGCTTTTGACAGCCATCTGTATGAATATGACATGAGATACGCCTCTCGCTCGGCACTGAGATGGGCTGCCCGGCATGGCCACGATAGCGTGGTCGCAAAGTCCCTGGCCGCAGGTCCGTATGTCGAGTTCACCGGCTTATTGAACGGAGCCACACCGTTGCTTCTGGCCACCAGATATGGCCATGCGGGCATTGTCAAACGCTTACTGCTGCTGGTCGACCGGATTGATCTAGAAGCCTGGGACACTTGGTCTGGCCGTACGGCCCTGGCAGAAGCGGCCGCGAGCGGCCAAGCAGAAATAGCCAAGCTACTACTGGAGAAGGGCGCCAATGTTCAAACCAAGGATCGGGATTCCTGCAGTCCTCTGTTGCTAGCCGTGGAGAACGGCCACTATGAGGTAGTGAGGATGTTACTCGACCACGGGGCGCCTGTGAACACCAGACACAAGCACTACCAAACGCCACTCTCACAGGCTGCTGAAAGGGGACGCTTGAAGTGTGTTGATCTTCTGCTTCAGTATGGCGCAATGGTGGACTCCCAGGATGGTTATGGTAGGACTGAGCTGTTCCATGCGGCAAAGAACAGTTATGATGCGGTCGTTAAGCGATTGCTGGAGGCAGGCGCCGACCCTAATAAGCGCGCCAGCCGGGTAAATGGATGGACACCTTTGCATCAGGCGGCCTGTAATTCGAATGTATCCGTGATCAGACTCTTGCTCGGGGCTGGGGCTGATCCGAGGGCCACTGACGAGCAGGGCCATATACCAGCGCACTTGGTGGACTCAAACGGGTCAGCTGGTTTTTCGCCATCTGAAAGTGACGTCGTGCGTGACTTGCTCGTCAAGGCTGCTGTTGGAGATATGTTACCTGACGCTGTGAGCAAGGGCCTGATCGAGGAGATACTCTAGACATCATTATCGCAAAACGAGAACTTTGAGAAGGATTGTTATTGCTCTTTTCGAATTGTTTTGATCATGAAAGCTTCCTTGGGTGTTTAGAGTGTGGCTTCCGGGTACGCGCTGCGAACTCATATTTCCAAACACGATCCGATGCAAGAGATGCCTTTAATATCGATCGAAAATAATTTTTCATCATTCTCTTGTAGGACAAGTTGAGGACAGATAAAACAGGAAATTGTAGCTGCGGGATGAGGCGGTAAAATCAGCGGCAAAACCAAGCAGCGAAGGAGGAATCCGGCGCCGCGGTAAATCGTCGCGTGCACCTCCAGAACTTCTCCCCAAGCAATCAGCTGCCAACAACCCCTTCCCTGTCGCCTCTCTCCCCGTATGGAACTTGAGAACTAGAGCTATCTCTGGTCGGTGCCATGGACAAGCACCCCCGCGATGAATCTCCTTCCGGTCTATCAGATATTGTCGAGCGTGACGGCCTCTTGGGGACCGGCATCACCGTATTTCCCCTCTCCTCGCCACCGACTGCTCCAACCAAAGCTAACTGATGCATCGCGATAGACTCGTCATATCGAGGCCTTTGGGAGAAAAGTCACATCAACTGCTGGGCACTTGATGGGGCCGTCCGGCGATACAACCACAAACACCCACTATCACAACGCTATGGTGGACATCCACCGCGAGCTCCGGCGCCCCGATACACAGCGCAGAGTATTCGCCCTCACACAGACTACGCCGACCGACCTTGTTCGCTCCAAGCTGTCGACATCCGAAATCCAGTCGCGCGCCCTCTCCTCGCTTCCCGATGAGCTCCTTGCAAACATACCCGAAGACTCCAGCACCTACTCGCTGTTCCAGGGCTTCCAGGCTACCCAGGATGACCAAGAATACAGAAAGACCCATCGCCGGGGGAGGTCGAAGAGCAAGAAGCTGCTAAAAGAGAAGGGTGCCAGTGCCGAGCAGGCTCTTCCGTCCACGTCGAGCGACCTGAAGAAGGAGCGGGATCTGCTGAACCGGCGGATGGAGCTGATGGGGGTTCGCAAGAATATGTGCAGCTCGGAGATTCTTGACATTGACAATAAGATTGCGAATTTTCATCGGATGCGCCAGATTGTGTTGGATCGGCTGGCTGGCTTGGAGATGGAGGAGGCGGAGCTAGAACATGAGGGTGGGTACCTCGTTGTTATATTATGATGTGTCGCTGATTGTGATAGTCACTGAGATCGAGAACAAATTGGAGGATATGCAAGAGGAAGAGGCGCAGAACCAACCTGTCGCCACACCGGGCTCGTCTGAGGCCAACGATGACTCTCTCGTTTCGGAAGACCCGGCTATGGATGCAAGCTTCATGTCGGAATCAATATATCAGAAGCTACCTTCACCGCGCAGCCTGAAGCATCGCTCGATACGTGCGTTGATCTTCTTGACATTTAGATTGACTAGCTAACTAGAAATAGGGAAACGGTCTATGCCGGTACTACATGAGCACTTTGCGCCCGGCTCGGAAATCAAGGAAATGCAGGCGCACAACGATGTCGTAACGGCGATCGACTTTGACTACCCGTTTGGAACCATGATCACAGCAGCTCTAGATGACACAGTCCGAGTTTGGGATCTTAATGTCGGCCGGTGTACAGGCTTCTTGGAGGGACACAACGCCTCTGTTCGGTGTCTCCAGATTGAAGATAATATCGTTGCGACAGGCTCTATGGATGCTTCGGTCAAGCTATGGGATTTGAGCCGTGCTAGATCGGGTCATAAAGATAACCGTCTCAACAAGGGAGAGGAGGACGATGCTGCCAACACGACTAGTCTGGAAGACTGCTTTGTTTTCTCCTTGGACGCCCACGTTGACGAGGTGACGGCACTTCATTTCAAGGGCGATACGTTGGTATCAGGGTCTGCCGACAAGACGCTGCGACAATGGGACTTGGTCAAAGGGCGCTGTGTACAAACCCTGGATGTGCTATGGGCAGCTGCGCAAGCATCATCGCTAGGGAGTGACTCGCAATGGCGACCGTCAGGACGCATGCCAGACGCTTCTGCAGACTTTGTTGGAGCCGTGCAGTGCTTTGATGCAGCTTTGGCGTGCGGTACCGCTGATGGTATGGTGCGACTATGGGATCTTCGTAGCGGACAGGTTCATCGAAGCCTCGTGGGCCACACCGGTCCTGTGTCATGTCTGCAGTTTGACGACGTACATCTAGTAACGGGCAGTCTCGACCGCAGTGTCAGAGTACGTTACCACACCCTTTCTTACCTATAATATAGCTAACTGTTACAGATATGGGATCTCCGGATGGGCTCGATATACGACGCATACGGCTACGACAAGCCAATCACTAGCATGATGTTCGACACGAAGCGGATCGTCGCCGCGGCAGGAGAGAGCGTGGTCAAAGTCTACGACAAAGCCGACGGCAACCACTGGGACTGCGGTGCCGGAGTTGGTGCCGACGAGACAGGACCCGGCCCTGCTATTGTCGAGCGCGTGCGAATCAAGGACGGATTCCTCATCGAGGGTCGTAGGGATGGAGTGGTCGCGGCTTGGACCTGCTGAACCAGGCGTATATGAAGCCGACCGATGCCTTGCAACTTCACAAGGTCGGCCACGTACATGTCGATTGTCTGCGCATCTGTATATTACATTCTATTTTTGGAGTACAATAGAAGGAAGGGTGGTTGTCCCTACGGACGGACTGTCGTCGTTTCTCGAGTTATTTCCTGGGGGTGGAATAAGACAAAGATAAGTGTGATAAAGGTCGTCCAAAACCAGGAGTAAAGATTGTAAAAATAGATGAAGGGATAAAGGGTTCAAGTTTCAAGGAGAAAGAATCGCCGTCAATTGGAGACGGGCTCTTTGTATGTTTTATCCTCGATCTGAGACTCAAACTGTACCAAATTGCTTAGTGGTACCAGTCATCCATGATACCCTAGGGAATTTGCTCATTCTGCAGACTTGGCTATCCTCGTGGCTCCCAAGGCTTTTGATGCCGAGCCTCAGTCGCGCTTTTCTTAATCGGGTATACGTGTTTCCCCATACATTTCACTTTTATGATTTCATCATCTCCAATCGCGACCACGATATCAAATCCAGCACCCATCGACTTTGAATTACAGATCAACGCGTCTCCTCCGCTGCGCGATGAGGAGCTCTCCCTACTATCAGCTTTACGGTCGCTAATTGTATGCTGTTCTGGCCTGGCGCGTCGACCTCGCGCGTGCCGTGTCCATCCCACTTGCGACAACTCTTCTTTCACGGACCACACCACCAATTGGGTCGGCAATCTGTTCTATCCTTGGGTGACTGGGTTTGTTTCTCGACTTTTTGTTCTTCGATCGAAGAACAAAGCACCTGAAGTGGTGGCGGCTGCCTTGTCTGGCTTTGCGCTTCTTTCACGTCTTGTCCGCTATTGACATCGGTGTTACTCTTTACGCATAACCATTCGAATATCCTTCGACGCATCCCACTTTTATTCTCTAAACTTCGACTCTTGATTCACACACCACTATTCACTCGAAAACTGCTTCTACTACATTGACCATTTCACGGTAGGTGACTTGCTGACAGTCTACCGCTTTCACTAACGCCGATGCAGATACATCAACATAAATGCCACCCAAAAGAGCTGCCACCCCGAAGCGGGCAAAAAGCTCGCCGCGGGCCGGCTCTGTAAAGCCTAGCCCAAACCTGGGAGTTGGTGCGCTCCCACATATCCCCACCAAGCACTCATTCGCCTATGGCTCCTCCGCGACGCCCATTCTCCCTCACATGCTGGCGCCGAAGCCGCTGATGAGCCTGGATGAAATGGCCAACAACATTGAAGATGCCGTGCAAACGGCCAAGGAGCGAGAGATTAACGAAATGAATGATAACATGAGTGTCAGCACACGCTCGCGCTCGCGCTCGCGTCTGCGCAACTCATCGGAATTTTCTACACCGCCGCGAAGACTTCGACGGGAGCCGACGCCTGACGAGACACAGCTGCATCAGTCTCTCGAGCAGGCTTCTAGCATCTCGAGCCGGATGTCGTCGCTTACCCCTGTCCCTCCGTCACGTCACAGCTTCTCTTCGGTTTCGAGTGTAGAGGTGCCTCGAGGGCCCACCGCGAACGAACTCTATCCAGAGGCAATGCACCGACAGCAGACGCCTGAAACGCCCATGACTCCGAATAATCCCTTGGAGTCTTCTCTTGGTGACTCGTCTGCCATATCATATAACATCGAAAGGAACATTGTCGATGAGAACCTCACGCGGACCCGGACCAACATCACCGCCCCCCCTCGACGCTTGAAAAAGGGTCGAATGCCGTTTGCGCATATTGAGGAAGAAGACGAGTCCTCGCCATCGCCCGTTGCACCTTCTTCCGAATCAGGTTCGATATTCAGTGGGCCTATTCGAAACTTGATTCCTCACCGCTCGTTGATAAATTCGTCGCCACCTAGATCGAGCTCAGAGAAGAGTACTGAAACACGTGGCAAATGGCAGACATTGCTGTCATGGCTGCCACGAGACGGCATCTTTCCCTGGATTCTGCGAGCGCTCCTTTTCGTGTTGGTGCTCTCAGCGCTGTACATGATTTCAGACTCCGATCGTAACACTCCAACAACGGGCCTTGTAGACAACTCAGGCCTGAAATTGCTGTCCAAGCAGGTGAACAATTTAGGATCACAGGTGTCCTCGCTGTCCGAAGACTTGAGATCGATGAAGACGGAGGTCCGCAAGATCCCTGCGCCAACGACGATATACCAGTACCCCAAAGGCTATGGCGCTGGAAGTACAGACGTGGTCAAGTACTACAAGACGAATTTCCTCTCAATCGGCGCCGGCGTGCTCATCGATCCGTACATGACCAGCCCCACGGCCGAACCCAAATACAATATCATACAAAAAGCCTATCTATACCTGACGAAGCACGAGCACTACCACCAGCAACCGCCGCGTGCGGCCTTGACTCCTTGGGAGGACTATGGCGACTGCTGGTGCAGCGCCCCGCGCCAGGGTATGTCGCAGCTTGCGGTCATCTTGAGTCGGCGCATCCTCCCCGAAGAAGTCGTCGTCGAGCACATGCCCAAGGCAGCGACTTTGCGACCCGAAGTGGCCCCACAGAACATGGAGCTCTGGGTGCGGTATCGCTACGTCGGCAAGGGCTCGCGTCCGTACAAATGGTCTGTCAGTTCGTTCCTGCGCGGTAATCCGGAGACCATTGCCGGACAGGACGCTCTCAAGTCGGACAGGAAGATCCTGCGCGGACCCGTCCTGGACGCCCTGCGACTGGCATGGCGCGACGAGCCGGATAGTTCGTTTTCCGACGATCCGTACCTCGGTCCGGACTTTTACAAGGTCGGGACGTGGATGTACGATATCAACGACAAGCAGCATATCCAGAGGTTCCCGCTGACCGCAATCATCGACTCAGACGACGTCCGCGTGGACAAGGTTGTGTTCCGCGTAAACTCGAACTGGGGAGGAAACGAGACTTGCATTTACCGGGTGAAGCTGCACGGAAGGCTGTAACCCATGTCGTCCTTTTGAATCGACCTTCTGACCGAGTGAGCCGTCGAGCAGCCAGGAGCATGCCACGGCCACGCGGTCGCGACAAGAAAAGTGCAGCGTCGCCCGGGCTAGACATGCACTTTAGCTAGCTCATACGGGCAGATGATGCGCAATCATTTTAGGAGTTTGCAGTTTACACTTTGCAGTTTACAACTATGATTCTGGCGGGAGTTGAGGGCGTTGCGGCGAGCATGATATCCCGGATCTGATGGGTTGGTTTGGCCTTTGATCTGTTTCTTTTGCATTTGCTACGTACATAGTGTACATAGACTTGGTATTGCTTATTGGTGCATTGAACATTATATTCTACGCCATCTGTAAGAACCAAGAAAGCGTATATCCGAATTGAAACCCATATATGTAACCAAGGTATATTCCCAACCCACCGGTAAGCCCCCATCAAATGAATAAAAACAAAAGAGAGTAGATAGAGAACGTCAAGCCGAATCAAACTCCGGATTCACCCACCCCGGCATCCCCCCTCGCGCCCTCAGCCTCGCCCCGAACTTCCACAGCCCCGCAAACAGCGCCGTCCCCGCTACAAACACGATGAGCGCCTGCGCCGTGAACGTCCATGTCCACCCTGCGGAGGCTTGCCAGGGGGATATGAAGAACTACCCGCCACAAATTTTAGCTGTTGTTCCTACTCTGATATGTTTTTGGGAGATGGAGGAGCTGGGAATTATAGATGGGGAAACGAGGAAGGGAGGACGACATACCGGATTCACAAACGCAGACAGATTCAGGAACACCGCGTAGAAGATCACCACGGCTGTTGATTGGAGCGGGTAGCTGTCAATGATATAGGAGCTCGTGACGGTGTTGCCGACTTGGATTCCTGCGCCGACTGTTGCACATACCATGTTAGCAAAGCCCACACTACACAGAACCCTGATGATGAGTAGTAAACTGAGAAAAGGAAAGGTGAGGTAGGGAGAAGGACAGAGAGAAAAAAAGAAGTCAGGAAAGGGAGACATACACAGAAACAACCCCACCTGGCCCGTAACCCAATGCCAATTCCTCTGCACACTAACCCCCCAAACCACCAGCCCGACGCCGGTGAGTACAATCGCCGGAAACGCCAACGGCAGCCTCATCTCCGCAACGCGCACCCCGCCATTCCGTTTCGCCAGCCGCCTCACAATCGCATCACTCAGTCTCCCCGAACAGAACACCTCGCTGAGAATCGTCCCCAGGAATAATCCCAGGAATAACAGGCCTTGGATTAGGGGTGTGTATGTGGGATACGCGGCGGGGATCATGGTTATCACGGATAACACCCACCAGTACCACAGGAAGGAGTAGCCCAACACGGCGAGGGGGATTATCGGGAGGGTGAATGTTGAGACGAAGCGGGTTAGGGTTGTGTAGAGGGGTGCGTGGGAGAGGCCGGGGATTGGGGCCGTGTTGAAGAGAGGGAGGGATTTTGTGCGGGGAACTGAGGGGATATTGCTGGATTCTGCTTCTGCGGAGGCTGAGGGAGAGGCGCTAGGAACTGGAGGTGTATGTGCCGACTTCTCAGTTTGCCCCTCGAGATCCGTACTCGACGGAGACGCCGCTGTAGACGTAGTACCCTTGGGCATCCGCGCAAGCATCAGCGTCCGCGGATACAGCGTCTCCGGCATGAAGAAGATCTCGAGGACGAGTAGGGCGCCGAAGAGGATGGCGTTGAACCAGTTGATCCAGGCTGCGCTGACGAGGTTGAGGAAGCCGCCGACTGTCTCACTTGCATTAGCACATGCACGAGTCATTCAGGATGGTAGTTGGAAGACACTCGGGTTGGGAAACGTACAGGTTGGACCGAGAAGGAGACCCGAGTCAATAGCGAGAACCCATAGCCCCAGCTTCTCGCCGCGCTCGTAGTCGAAGAAGAGGTCGTTTACTGTTAGAGTAGGGTTAGCCACCGCCTACTCTCCAGATCTCACATATTCAGATCAACTCTAGGCAAAGAAAGAAGACTTACCAACCGCCATCCCAACACTACTGGCTGGTGCAACGCCAAACCCCTGAAAGAACCTCGCGGCCATATACCCAGCATAGCCATCAGCAACAGCAGCACCGATGGTGGCAACGAGGGCGATGAGAGTTCCGACAAGGAAGACAATACGCCGTCCGTAGACATCGCTCAGCGAGGACCAGACGAGGGGTCCGACGGAGAGGCCCAGTGCCGGGATCGCGACGGTCCAGTTGACCTGCGAGTAGCTGATGCCGAATTGCGATTGGATCTCGGGGAAGGAGGGGACGGTTGTTGTTGTTAGGTAGGTGAAGAGGAAGTATCTAGGGTGTCTTGTTAGACATCTTTGCTCTTGTCAAAGATAGACGGAGAAGGTGGATGTGTGGTGGTGTTTGTGCTACAGAGATGCAGGGTTCTGCAGTAGATGCGTAGGTTAGGTTAGGGTAAAAGTATGAGGACATACTTGAACATGACAATCCCCAGAATCCCATTCTTCTGCAACCGTGACCAATTCAGCGGGTCCAATGGATCAGAGGTTGGCTGGGGGTGTACGCGGATGCCATCCTGCTCAACGGGGTCAACGTTGATACCCGGTGGTTTTTCCTGGACGGTATTGTCCCTGTCCATGTCCATTAATTTTGGCTTCTTGTCTGATTTCTCCATGGCGAATGAACTCGACTGGGGATAAATATGAAATTATATAGGCAGGCATTTTGCGGCGTTGAAGGTAATGCTGAAACAGAGACGTCGAATCGCGACGCAAGGCGATATCTCTTATCAAGGGCGAAAAGGAGCAGGATTCCTGAGCTGATCTGGGGTGCACAAGTTACTAGCAGCGCATAAAGAAGCAATTATTGGATGTGCAAGGAATAGATAAGATCGGGGTATTATTCATGTATTTATTAATGATATTTTCGGGGCAAGTATACAAGAAGGATATACTTCGTCCGTTCCATCGCATGTCCAGCGCGCGACACTACTGCGGACAGCCATCGACATGCTCCTCCTCATCCTCTTCGCCCTCCTCAAAACCTCCGCGGCAAAACTGCTACTCACGCTGCTAATCACGTCAATTGCCATTATTCACCAGATAATAATGATTATCATCAACGAGGGCTGACTGGTACGTATCTCTATCTCCGCCAGTGTCCCATTCTCCTCGTTTTCGTCTGGTTTGCTCATACTTCGTTTCAGACTCGCAACCAGTCTATCCCCGTTCGGGTCAATAGATTGAGAACTGATAAGCATCGCCGATGGAGCGCCGATGAGACCAGCGTGGATCGCCCACTTGTCACTTGCCTAAACTGGTCACGGTCGTGCAGTCTGGACCCGTCACTAGTCATGCATGGAGATGGATCGCGGTGGGGACACGATGGTCGGAGGATCGAGGAGAATCGGGTCTGAACTGGAGGTGTTGGCAGTGGATTTGAATGTTAGGGCACGAATTACGAATGTATGCATGTTAGCGTTGCTGGCAGGCTGAGGACCTGCGTAGATAGAGTATATACTAGACATTCTGTCTCGCTTTTCATGCTTCGTCTCAATTACAACCAGATCAACGAAATGCCGGTTTCCATCCCTCGCCGTGGCTCGCCCGAGCCCACCGAGTATACGTCTCTCCTCCCCAAGCCAGACATCGACGACCCTCCCGAGTTCATCGAACAAGATGAGCACGACAGCAGAAAGGCGATCCTCGCTGAATTCTGGCTCCTCCTCAAGAGTGCCATCCCAGTGATCCTGGCCTACACCCTCCAGAACAGCCTCCAGACAGCGACTGTCCTGATCGTCGGCCGAATCTCGCCAGAACATCTCGCCACCAGTGCCTTTTCGCTCATGTTTGCCATGATCACCGCGTGGATGATTGCCCTCGGCGGGACGACGGCCGTCGATACGCTGGCCTCGTCGTCTTTCACGGGCAGTGCGAATAAACATGACCTGGGAATTTTGTTACAGCGGGGATTCTTCGTCCTCGGCCTGTTCTATATCCCCGTTGCCATTCTCTGGGCCTGCGCCGAGCCGGTCTTTCTCTTCCTCGGACAGGATCCGCAGCTCTCACGAGACAGCGCGCGCTTTCTTACCTGTTTGATCCCCGGTGGATTGGGATACATTTACTTTGAGCTCATGAAGAAATACCTCCAGGCCCAAGGTACCTCACCGCCACCCTACCCTTGCGTCGTGCAACCGCTAATCCTGTAGGAATCATGCGCCCCGGCACATACGTCCTCCTACTCACCTCCCCCCTCAACGTAGCCCTCACGCACCTCTTCGTCCACACACTAGAACTCTCCCTCCTCGGAGCCCCCCTCGCCCTGGGAATCTCCTACTGGACCTCCTTCCTCCTTTTGGTCGCTTACACACGCTTCATCGCCGGCTCCGCCTGCTGGGGCGGGTGGACTCGCGAATCCCTCACCAACCTACCCACGTTCGCCCGCCTCGCCCTAGCGGGAATCATCCACGTCGGCACCGAATGGTGGGCCTTTGAAATCGTCGCTCTCGCCGCCGGCCGCCTGGGAACCATCCCGCTCGCCGCGCAGAGCGTCATCATGACCGCCGACCAGGTCCTCAACACCATCCCCTTTGGAATCGGGGTTGCGACCTCTGCGCGTGTGGGGAATCTACTCGGGGCCCGTGACGCACGAGGTGCATCCCGCGCAGCAAATGTCGCTGCTGTACTAAGCATGGTCGCCGGCGGGGTCGTCCTTGCTGTGCTAATGGCCACCCGAGAGCACTTTGCGAAACTTTTCAACTCGGACCCGCGCGTCGTAACTCTAACAGCCGACGTCCTCCCCTTCGTCGCGCTCTTCCAGATCGCGGACGGACTCAATGGAAGCTGTGGGGGTAGTCTCCGTGGCATGGGCCGGCAGCATGTCGGTGCGCTGGTGAACCTGGTCAGCTACTACGGCGGGGCGCTGCCGTTGGGGATCTGGATGGCGTTTCATGGGTGGGGGCTGAAGGGCCTGTGGGTGGGACAGTGTATTGCGTTGTATCTTGTGGGGGCACTCGAGTGGGTGATTGTGGCAAGGAGTGATTGGGGGAGGGAGGTTGAGAAGGCGTTTCTGAGGATGGATGAGGAGGAGAGGGTTGAGGAGGGGGGATTGCATTGATTGATTGCAAGAAGAGAAAAGTGTATGTATGGCGCCACGACAGCGAGACAGACTTCCATAGTATGGCGATGACGGAGAAGGAAGGCGAATGGAGAATGATGAGATGAGGAGATGGAGAATGTTCACGCATCGATTTCCACGGTTTCGATTTGTACATACCCCGGACCTTATCGCATTTGCTCAAGATAAGCAAAATTCCACTCTAATTGGTGCGATAAGCAGGGATCGCTCGCAGGACCCGGCGTCTCGGCACCAGCTCAGCACTAAAATCAAGAGTAACACTAGCAACTGCGTACATTCTAAGTTAGGGAGAGAACAATTAAGGCTTCTCCTCCGGCCTTCCTCTTTCGTCCACATATACATTGAGCCCTCCCCAGACCTCAACGTCAATCATCAATACAGCCGTTATCTCTGCATACTCGAGAGTGAGACTCCTCGGAGAATTATCCTGTGCCGTACATACTCCATACTCCATACTATCTGCCGTTGGATCCACGCGTTTCTCCCCTCATTGCTCTTATTTGGGTACTATGGCGAGAGTCTAGAAGCCATGGGTCCTGTGGAGATGCAGCTGCCTCGGCGCCTCAGCGCGGATCATGCCAACTCTGATTATTGACTCGATGAAGAAGGTCGGAGGAGAAACCGTGCTACTTGATGATGATGCCAGAGACAAGCAAGCTCAGACAAACGGTGGACAGTGATATCCGTCTGATAATGGGATTAGCCAACTACAGGTTCTGGCATGTTTGTCTGTAGAGATGACTTACATATAAACCCCTCACTCGCCTCTACTATAGCCCGTCTACCACTGCCTCTCGTCCATCCTGTCTCTGTCAGTCAGCATGTTCACCTCAACCGTCACCCTCCTCGCCCTCTCGGCGGTCGCCTCTGCCCACGGTAACCACCAGACCCCCCTCACCGGACCCCTCCAGAAGCTCTGGTACAACACTCTGCCCGGTGACGGCGGTACCCAGGTACACACACTCTCTCTCCCACTCTCTTTCCCTCCCCTCCCCATCTCATCACAATCCATCTCTAACAATTCTTCTCAAATAACAGGCGGACTCCGTCTTCTCGGGAATCTCCACCTTCGGCCGTCTCCCATACTACCCGTGCCTAGCCAGTGAAGACGAGAAATTCGACATCGCCTTCATCGGCGCCCCCTTTGACACGGGCACCTCGTACAGACCTGGTGCACGGTTCGGGCCCAGTGGTATCAGGCAAGGTTCTCGCCGCCTTAATCTCTAGTACGTTGTTATACATATGTGTTTGAGGCTTACGAAGTTTGTGAATGGACGAAGGCTCACGGAAGTTGGGGTTTAGCGGTGGGTATAATGTGCCCCTCGAGGCGAATCCGTTTTCGAGTGAACTAAGAGTGCTGGATTGTGGGGATATTCCGGTTACTTCGTATGTTTACCCTACCTCTTATACTTGCCCAACTCGAAAGTGAGCAGTCATACTAACAAAAGATGTTTAGCTACGACAACGCCTACGCAATCCAACAAATCGAGTCCGGGCACAACGCCCTCCTAATGCGCCAACCCTACACATCCGCCTCTTCCCCTGGCCTCTCGCGCGCAGGCAAAACCCTGCCCCGCGTAATAACCCTAGGCGGCGACCACACAATCACCCTCCCTCTCCTCCGAAGCATAAACAAAGCCTACGGCCCCGTCACAGTCATCCACTTTGACAGCCACCTGGACACATGGAAGCCCAAGGTATTCGGCGGCTCGCCGAGCGAGGTCGCGTCAGTGAACCATGGCACGTACTTCTACCATGCGGCGATGGAGGGACTCCTGCGGAATGATACGAATATCCATGCGGGCATTCGAACGACGCTTTCGGGGCCGAGTGATTATGAGAATGATGGGTATGTCGGGTTTGAAATTGTAGAGGCGAGGGAGATTGATACGATTGGTATGTTGACCCCGTATCTTGGTTGAAGAGACGTTGGAACGGAACTGGGTATGGTACTGGGTATGGGGATGGTGATACTGACTGGGTATGTGTAGGAACGGAAGGAATAATCAAACGCATCCGCGAGCGCGTCGGCACTGAGAACCCCATCTACCTCTCCATCGACATCGACACCATCGATCCTGCCTGTGAGACTCCTCCCTTACCCTAGTTCCCCCACCTCCACCCTCCCAAAATAGTTACTAACAATGGAAACGTTAGTCGCCCCCGCAACCGGAACCCCCGAAACAGGCGGGTGGTCGACCCGTGAAATCCGGACCATCATCCGCGGCCTGGACGGGCTGAACTTTATCGGCGCCGACATCGTCGAGGTTGCGCCTGCGTACGATACGAATGCGGAGCTGACGACCATGGCTGCTGCAGACGTCCTCTATGAGGTGTTGACTATTATGGTTAAGAATGGGCCGTTGACTGTTGAGGGTTCTCAAAGGGGGGATTTGTGAATGGCTGCAAGGGGAATCACATTATATTGTCCAAGGTGTTTGACATGGAGAGGGAACTGGGGAGGTCATTACTGCTTTACTGCTAGGTTGATAGCTATGCTGATAAATGATTCTTGCGTTGAGTACAATATGTACAACGAATTCAATTCGTCCGTGATTCTATTATGTACCACCTATAAACCATCCATAAACTACCATATCCGTATCAAAACATCAATAAAGAGAAGAACCAAGCGGGGAATCATATATAATTCTCCCCCGGCAACTCCGGAATCCCAATCGTAATCGTGCTCTGCCTGCCACCAGTACTAGTAGTAGTATCCGGCTGTCCAACCCTCCTCGTCGACCACATACTCCGTTTCCCAGGTCCCGTCCCCTCGCCGAGTCCCGGGCCCCGTCTGCCCCTTTCTCGTTCGATACCTAGCCCCCGTGCGGCGGGGCGTGGGCGGGCGTTGGGTCGAGGAATTACGGTTATTGTTGTGTTTGCTCGCGTTACTCCATTCGTATTTCCAATTGCCATTCCTGAATTAGGATCAGGAGCTGAAGTAGGAGAGGTAGAATCCGGCGCAGCATCAACCTCCCACGGCGGGAGGACAACAGGCTTCGCGACCTTTTGCGAGAGCTCCGAGGGGACGGGGTTCCGAGACGGGATTTGCTCGGCTAGGCCCAGCCCCGGGTTCGGGTTTGGAGATGCGGAGAATGGAGGCGGATAAAGTCCCAACCCCATGCCCTGATGAGGATGCGCATGGTGCGCTAAGCCCGGCATCGACAGTGACATTTCCGGAGGAGGAGGGATAGACGGATGATGCTGGTGCTGATGCTGCTGCTGGGCATGCTGAGATGAAGCGTATTTCCTCCTTGCGCTGCGAACTTGGAAGTATGCTAGTATTGCGAGGAGGGAGATTAACGGCGCGCCGATTCCGGCGCCGAGGCCCAGGGCGATTTTGCCGGTTGATGTTAAACTTGTTTCTGGGGTGTTTGTTGTTTCAGAGCGTTGGTCTGTGGAAGTTTCTTCGCTTGTTCCTGTATTTGTTTCTGTGTTGGGTTGTGTAGAGGCGGTAGTGGAAGAAGAGGAGATATTGAACATCCCCGAAACAAAGCCTGTACTGGGCCAATCTTCATAATCTAACTTGGAGTTAGAATTAGAATTCGAGCTGGCGACGGCGTCTGTGTATGCATCTATTGAGAGAAAAAATGTAGATGGCTTCTCGAGGTCAAGCGCGTAGGGCTGCACGATCCAGGAAATATTCGATAGCGTTGAAGTGGATGATGTTTTTGCTGTATCCTCAGTTCGTTAGTATGCCCTTTTGATTGTTGCACAATGCTCCTGAGCTTCGACAAGAAACATGCGGACTGGGATAAGAGGGCGCGTACAGAAAATATTCCCCCCACTCCTGACCCCCGAGGTACCATTACCCCCTCGAGAGAGATCGCGCTGCCAGAGAGTAACATTGAATACATCGAGCGTCGTAATCCATGAGATCTCAACAACGTCGCCGACTTCGTATACCGTTGCTGAATCCGAGTCGGAGTCCGGGTTCACGTTTCCAGGACTCGTAAAGTAGTTCTCGTCGCGCGAGAGTTGTATACTCGTATGTGTATTTGAACGGGCAATTGGGTCAAGATCCGGATTTCCGATAGCGACGGCGAATACACCCTGAATTGTGATGAGGATTGAAATCCAGATGGAGATGATGGGTAGCATCTGGCATGTCGTTCAGGTGTGCATTTTTGAAAAAAGAGGGAGAGAGAGATTAAGCGCGGAAGCCATGTTATACAAGTACCTATTGAGAGACGCTAGATGCGATCATGTTTCAGACCAGGGGCGGACCATTGAGAGGGCTCTGCTAGGCGCTGTTGGTTGTAGAGCCCAAAAATGGCAGGTGTCGTGATGCTCGTGTTTCACTTAAGCGCTGTGTTGCCGCAGCCCTGAGTCTAAGGCCAAGGTCTCGCCCCACTCCAAATTATGTGGATGTCGTCGCCTTGAGTCGAATCGGTCGCTTTGCCATTTGCCGCGCTTCGATGTCACAGTGAGCAGTATTATACAATCAGGAACCACCTCACAATCAGCGCAATTGCAACTGAAAACAGTGCTGACAGCAGCCCAAGGAGAGTAAGTGCTTGCTGAAACCCGTCAAACGGGCGCCTCTCGCTGCTCAGCATATCGCCTATCTCTTCCTCTAGCTTTTCACCCATCGCTCGCAGAGAGAATTCGCTCTCGACTCGCTTACGGGCTAGCTCCGACATTCGTTTTAGGTCTTTCTCGCTCAATTGATAGAGCACCTTGTCCAGAACGGCCGTCCACTGCGAATCATCCGTGGCGTCGCGGAGCCAGCCGGTTTCGCCTTCGACGATCGTCTCGAGTGGACCACCAGTGTTTGATGCAAGGACCGGTATTCCTGCGCGCATGGCTTCGATGGGTACGATGCCAAAGTGTTCGTTTATAGGAGTGTAAAGGAGGAGGCGCGCTTGAGAGAGAAGAATATCGCGGAACGCGCTCGGCACGGACGGGAGGAAGAGGACGTCTATTGAGTCGGGAATGGAGAGGGCAGAGGGGACGGTTTTCGACGTGGCTGTTTCGAGCCCTAAGCTTGTCGCGAGGTTATCGAGTTCTCGGTGGTATTGAACGTTTTCCTGAACGCGGTTGTCGTAGCCGCCTGATCTGTTAGCACAGTACGAAAGAATTATGGATGTACATACCGGCAATGACCAATCTCGTTCCTTGTCTCTTCGCCTCTCCGAGTCCGTGATACGCGCGAATCGCCAGGGCGAGATCCTTCTTTCGCTCAAACCGGTTCACGCTCAGCAAGATCTTTTTCCCGCCCCATAGATTTCCATCTGCTTCGCCAACTTTCTGCGTCGTGTCGACACACGGATAAACAACCTTTACATCTCCCAGCTTCTCTCCTCCAAAGGTATCCTTGACAACACCTCTTGTAAACTTCGAGTTCGCGACGACCCGGTCCGACGCACTCATAGCCCATCCTTCAAACCAGTCGAACGGATACCGGTATAACGTCTTCACTGTCGTAAGCAGACTCGAACCCTCATCTCGTCTCGCAAGCAGTTGGTCGGGGAAGTGGCAGTAAAAGAGAATCCTCTGCTTCCCATTCTCGTGGTGTTGCCGTGGCCCAAACACTTTCAAAAGAGGAACGCAGGCCGGAACCTGATCAACAATAAACACCTCCTCAATGTCCCCTCCTTTTGTTTGCGCCAACTCGCCCAACAAACTCCAGGTCAAATGGACCTGCCTCAACACCGCGAACAAAACGTGGAATCGACCTCCAATATGCACAGGAAATATCGTATCTCCTCGCACCCTGACATCTAATGTTCCGTCCCTCGCCTCCTCGAAGCAATGCGACTTATCTCGGTGCGATGTGTAGATGGTGACCTTGTGTCCGTTGTTCTGGAGGGCGAGCGCAACATCGATGATTAGACGTTCCGCGCCGCCAATTCCCAGATCCGGGTGGATTATCGTCACGCTCGCAGGGTTTGCTAAGGGGTCCGGCATCGTGGGAAGGAGGACTGGTCAACTGCTAGTCGTGAGCAAGCTCTGGGTTGTGTCCGTGTGACACGGAGCGAGCTTATCGGAAAGTTGTCCAGAGTAGCGGAGGTCATGTGACAGCTAGTCTTATCGCTAGCTCAGGTGGGGCACAGCCAAGATTAGCATCCACGTGAGCCAAGCTTTATCTACTACAGCCAACGCCTTCCGAATACAAACTATAAACTGGAGCTTTGCCGCTGCGTGCGTACTTGATCCTGGACCAGGTCTTGGGCTTGACCCATGTGCCCCTGGCGAGATAGCCCTCTCGCGTCTCTCTTCCAAAGGAACAAAGTGGGAAGCGAGATCATGATCCATGGCTGTATCGGGAAAGGAGAAATCTTAATGACAAACATACAATGACTTGAGGTTATTAAGGCAGCCCCAGGATCAAGACATGGCGAGGGGATACTGCTGCTCAATGTTTTACTATCCCCCTTCTCTGCTACTAGGTAATCCAATTGTCCAACGCGTCTGGGTAGAGTAAAACGCTAGTCAGAGACAGACCAAAAGGCCTGCAGCTTCACTGACCTCTCGATGACCACCAACTCACAACTCAATCTCTGTCTTTGTGCTTTCCATTACACCAGCAATTTCAGACTAATTTCAGCTCCTTCTTGCTTTGCAGCCTCAATGCTAGCCAGATACTGACTCGTGAACCCACGAGCGAGAGATGACTAAAGTCTCACTTTTGTGCTTGTTATGACTCTAGCTTTTGAGTGGATCCGAGAGCTCACTTTCTTCATTTACTCGGATACATTCACTTCACCCTCCTCGACCAACGCCATCCTTCCAGCTTGGCTCTTCTTCATCTCCATCTTGATTACTCGAGTCGTCTTGTGTCATCACGTGTTCCTCATCTCACTCGAGCAAGTGAACCTCAGACATCGGCTAGTAAAATCCTTCAAGTTTTAGACTTGACCTTTTCTCATTTCGCTTCGAGGTTTGCATTTCATTTGAGTAACACAATCTCAGTCCACCTCTCCAACCAGAGCCCTGGATTTCATTCCTCCCGTCTTGATTTTATCTTACCTCCTTCTCTACTTGTCATCCATGGGTTGGCAATCAACTCAAGTCTCAGCACCATGGCGGCAGTAACTCATGAAGTCACGCCTGAGGGCGACGCCATCCTGGTGGTCAAAAACCACAATGCACCATTCGCCCCTTGCCCTTCGCCCTCATCTACAAAGTCTGCAGCCCCTGGCGAGAGCGCCAACGCCATCGACAATAAAAATCCCAGCCAGGAAGTCCGCATTCGTGTCTCCTCTGCCCACCTGAAGCTGGCGTCTCCTGTCTTCAAGAAAGCGTTATCTGGAGAGTGGAAAGAAGCCGCAACTCTGAAAGACTCCGGGTCTGTGGAGATTGAAACCAGCGAATGGGATGTTGATGCGCTACTCTTGCTCATGCGCATTTTCCACTGCCAGCTTTCGGACTTGCCCAAGAAACTTGACATTGAACGACTCGCTAAACTTCTTGTCCTGGTGGACTATTACGAATGCCAAAGCCTCCTTGGCTTCATCACAGAGAAGTGGCCTACATGCGTCTACTCATTTCAAGATGTCAGGCAGGGGATGATAATGTTTTGGGTGGCCTGGACGATTGAACATACCACGGCTTTTAGCCATTACGCGTCCGAGATTATCCATCACGCTGACAGGCCCATTACCTCACTTGGCCTCCCATTCCCGAGCAAAATCATCGGTATGAAATGACCCAACACCAAATTCCCGTCCAATCATGAGAGCTAACACGTTTGTTTTCTTGCCTTAGATGAGCTAAACAAGCGACGCGAAGCTATCTTGTCCCATAACCTTGAAATTATCCGGCGCCAGGAAAGTGACTGGAATAATCTGAAATTCTCGTGCATCCCCATCTGCAAATATGTGTGCGTCGGAACACTCAAGGATTTCATAGCAGAAAACAAAATATTTACAGCAGACGCTCCCTATGAAGGGTTTTCCCTCCGCGGCCTCCGCGATACGTTGAAGGATCTAAAAGCCCCTAAGTGGAGAGAGTGGGTGGACGAGCGCCAGGATCCTTGTACTCTGAGGAGAATACATGAGTGCAAAAACTCGCAATTCACAGATTTGCACGCCAAACTTTTTCACCCAGTGCTCGACAAAGTGGTACTTGAACTATCTGAATTCAAGACTCACTCTGATTGAACGAAGTCCATGACCGCGGCCAGCGGATGATTCTCCATTGTCCGCGGCACTATGCCTATCACTCGCCTTATTCATCCTGGTGTTGGTGATTGGCTTCAATTAGAACGAAGGGTATGTACGATCTTGTGATAGCTAGCGGTGGCGTCCAGAACTCGGGTGCCTTCTTTTCCTTCATTTAGGTACGTTATACCCGTATCACATTTTGGGCTCGACGGCTGACATTGTTATCAAGGTTAGGCTCATGTTGCTCTTCGGCAACTGGAACACGGTCTTGTCACTCAGAGTGAACTTTGCATGTTGTTAACTCAAGCTTTACAAGGATAGCAGTACGCATGAAACCTGGGATATGTCACGAACATCCAATTTCAAATACCGAGTCCGCCAATTATACTCTCTCATAGTAGCAACAAAGAGAATAGCACCATCTGCAAACACCCTACTTGGACAGAGATAACCAGTCTAGGATTCAGATTATTCCTGAGGACCATTTACAGATGACTCTAGCTGCGAATTCACCAAAGCCTGTGCCGGCATCTAGTACTCGCAGCCCCGCAGGAGGACCTCGAAACTTCGACTAGTACCGTACTGATCGGTGGATGCAGGGTCAACGTGCCGCAGTCTCCACAGTCTCCTGTATAGTCTCCAGGCGGCTATTGTCGGTGCTGACCAATCAACCCGGCCCATTTCTTACATCCGGGGCTGCGAAGGGCGCAGCGAAGAGTGGGGGATGAGTTCTCGCTTATAGGTATCGAAAGGGCCCTTCCCATCCCAAGCATCATGCTTAGTCTATTCACAGCTCATCAGCATATCAACCCGGCATGGCTGTCGGATTCCTCGGTCTCGGCGTCATGGGCCTCCCCATGGCCCGTAACCTCGCCCGCCATTACCCACTTACAGTCTGGAACCGGAGCACATCGAAATATGCACTTCTCACCGACGCAGAGAACATAACCCTAGCCGAGACACCACTGCAGGTCGTCGAGGTCTCAGACATCATCTTCATCATGCTCTTCGACGCCGACGCAATTGACGCCGTCCTCACCGACGAGGTCAAACGCGCCCTGCGGGGTAAAACAGTCGTGAATTCCACATCGGTCACCGTGGAATATAGCCAAAAACTGGGAGAAACAATCCACGACGTCTTCGGCGGCGACTTTCTCGAGATGCCCGTAAGCGGAAGCAAGATCCCCGCAGAGCAAGGCCACCTCGTCGGATTAATGGCCGGCGAAGCTGACGTCGCCGAGCGAGTCCGCCCGCTCCTCCACCCACTCACCAGCGCAGCGATATACTGCGGACCCTTGGGCTCCGGACTCAAGGCGAAATACGCGGCGAATACCTTCGCGACGATACTTGCCGCGGGCGTCGCGGAGACGATGCACTTTGCGCAGGCGCTGGGTCTCGATCTGGAAGCGTTTGGGCGCGTGCTGAACGCGTCTCCGATGGCGTCGGCGTATTCGAGGGGGAAGGTTGCGAAGATTCAAGATGGGGACTGGGAGGCGCAGGCTTCGGTGGGTGTTTGCTGTTATAGTGCGCGGCTTATTGAGGCTGCTGCGGAGGAGGCGGGGGCAAGCTTGCCATTGATGAGGACGTGTAAGGGGTTGTATGATGAAGCGATGGAGGGTGGGCTTGGTGAGGAGGATATGGTTGCTGTTATCAAGACTATTGCAAAGCGGAAGAGTGGATAGAGGAGTATTTTTGTTTCTTGGGATTTGGTCAAAAGCAGAAGAGATGGCATAATGCAGTAGAGAACTGTACTATGCACATATAACGATAGAGCTTGTATATCCAGGAGAGAGCGAATATATTGGATCCATAGTACACTGTCCAATCTTTTTGACCTACCAGCCGTACCGCTATCGTTGAGTTACGGACAAGTGGCAAGGATACACTACTGTCCGCGCAGTCTTGAGCCCTAGGGATATTTGCATGTGCCCTCGCCTACATCATCGATAGCAAAGACAGCACCTGCTGGCAGAGATCAACACTTGCCATGTCTGGAGAACTCAAAAGCAAAGGCCGTTGAATTCGAGGGTGGAGAAACGGGGATCGTGAGCTAGCAACAGATAGACAAGAAGAATTAGCAGCTTTCCCACCCCTCAAGATATACAGGAGTCGAGTGCACTCACCACATCAGCAGAATATCCATACCGCGCGCAGCCGAGATCCACCGGACTCTCTACGGAGCCCCCGGGCCCATTCCAGTCAAAGCGGTACGTGCGGACATGAACACTCCCCCGTCTCGAAAGCCCCAGGGAGGAAACCCCCTCGACGCGAATATCATAGGGCGCCTGGACCGTTCTCGTCCCCGCAAGGAGTTTCACGCGGCCGCCGGAAACCGCTCCGAAGACATCGAACAGGAGGTCTGTGGACGCCGTCGTCTGGACCCGCTCCCCAGTCATCCCGGCGTAGTATCTGTAGAGCTGCCACTCGCCGTTGGGATAGTACGTGCCATCGCCGCCCTTATACAAGAGGTTTGCCATAAGATCATGCAACAACCCACCAGACCCCCAATTCGCGCGCAGCCCGCGGATATTATACCGCTCCAGTTGCGCAAGGTAGAAGGCCGAGTTGGCCGGGTTCTGCTCCGAGGGCCACGCATACTCGTTGACGTCTATGGGCCTTTCGGGGAGACCGTATGTGGATAGTAGTGTGTTGAACTCCGGGATCGTTCTGTCGGGCTCTCGCTCCCAGGACCCGATCTGGTGCCATGAGTAGCGGTCTGGGATTGTGTTGTTCCCGGCTACGGCGCTCATCCAGGTGCGCCAGGTTGTGCTGTCCAGGCTGGGTGAGTGGGCGCCTGAGGGGCCGCTGATGAGGGCTGTGGGGAGGAGTGTTCTGCAAATAGAAAAGAAAAGGAGAGTTAATCGTTAGCGAGCTGCCTCTGCCCAGAATAAACCAGGCCAAGCCAGAGTGGGCTGTGTATCGACCCAACATAGATCATGAACTTACTTGAGAATCCGATGCGCCCTCACATAATACTCCAAAAACTGCTCCCAAGACCTCGGCCAGAAAATATCCAACTCCGGCTCATTCCAAATATCCAGCACAAGCCCATCCAGCATCCCATTCGCCACGATGTCCCCCGCAAGCTGGCTTAGGTACACCTCCATTCCAGACCAATCTCCTCCATCCCCCGGGTAAACCGCCTCACCACCCTGGAGCCCACCATCCGCGCCACAGATATCGTGAACCAGCAAGATAAAGTCTCCGCCGTAGCGGCGCGTCGATCGGTAGTTTGAGAGGGTCGAGTTGAAGCGCCCGATATACCCCTCGTAGCCGCCGGTCGCCCAGCCCGTGGCAGGGATCTGGGCGCCCCCAGCGCGGCATGCATTGAATTTGATGTCCGTTGCGAAGTGGTCGGGGATGTTTGTGCCTCGACGCCGTTGTCTGGCCAGCCGTAGATGAAGCCCGACCCGAGGAAGCTGGCTGGGCCGTGGGTTTTGGAGAGGTCGACCGTTGCGGTGGTGGTGCTGGTGGTGGTTTGGCGGGGGGAGAGCCGGCGCCAGGGTAGTGCGCTGGCTTCAATTGCTTCTGTATACAACAGGGCCACCAGTAGTGCTCCGGTGAGCTTCATCGTTGCGGGATGAGAATTGCTCGCTTGAGAAGAAGGAAAAAGATCCTGGATCAATAGATATTGTCAATCTACGGCTTTCTTTTCGTTTATGTACCTCATTGCCTTTTATATACATAAACCCCCTCCACCTTCATCAGATTCCTCTTCTCCTCTTCTCTTCAGCGAGACATCGGATTCACCCCACCGGGAATTCCTCACATATCCGGTGGCGGGCAGCAAGACGTCAAACCGCCGACCACGAACGACTCGAACGAGTGCGAGGCTTGACGATCCTTGGAAGAGATGCGGGGAAATCCCTGCAGAGTCGCGTTGGCTTGCAGTATCCTTGTGATGGGCTCCAATGCCCTAAAGGGCTAATTACCGGCGGAATTGTAAGACATTTAGGCATAATGCGCATTTACCCAGCTTTGCTGAGGCCGAAAACACACACATGGGTTGTTCGATTGGAATCGAGACTTATGGCCACTATTTAGCCGATGTCTGCTTATGGACCGGGGTATGTGTAGAGAGATCTGCGGGGGGGTTGGCTCGTGCATGATTTACGTGGGCCGCAGATTCTATATTTGCAGGTAGATAGAAGATGATGTTAAGATGTAAGAAGACCAATCAAAATTGGAGGCTAAGGGAGGTGCAGGAAGAGTATTAATCGTCATTGCGGAGTAGCTTTCTGTTCTATTCAAGCCGAGTACTGGAGGAAACTCTCTGGGTAAGAAATCTCTGAGTGGTCTATATCCTAAACATGCTCGAATACAGGCATCCAGTGCAAAGGCGCGTCGATCTCAACCCACTGACCTCCTTCATAGCCCTCAATCTCCGCCTGATCGCCCTCGAATGGAACCCACTTCCCATGAGACAGCGCAGGCAGGTATACCTTCGATACTCTGTCTCCTTCGTTCAGGACAGGACAGCAAAGATACTTCCCTCCGTACATGTATTGCGTCCCAATCTTCCAGCACTGCGCATCCTCCGGGAATTGATAAAACAGCGTCCGCATGACAGGAGACCCCTTCTCATGTGCCTCCTTCATCAAGGAACGCGTGTAGCTTCGGAGTCGCTCCCGGAGAAGCATGTATTTCTTACAAATCTCATACACCTCGGGCCCGTAGGACCAGACTTCGTTTGCGGCGCCACTCGCGCAGGATGCTCCCCCGTCTGTCCCTAGAGCGGCTTGCCTGGGCTCACGATCACCGTGGAGCCGCATGACCGGACAGAAGGCGCCCCACTGGAACCAGCGGACGAACAGCTCGCGGAATTTGCTGTCAGAGGGGTCACCTCCGTGGAATCCCCCAATATCTGTAGTCCACCAGGGCAGTCCGCAGAGTCCCATGTGCA
Source organism: Aspergillus pseudodeflectus (assembly GCF_044049435.1). NCBI lineage: Eukaryota > Fungi > Ascomycota > Eurotiomycetes > Eurotiales > Aspergillaceae > Aspergillus > Aspergillus pseudodeflectus. The sequence goes on along the minus strand of NW_027263800.1, from coordinate 296,621 downwards.
AACCAGCAGATAGTTGGTTGCGAAAACTAAGCCATGAGGAAGCAATGTCTCCACTCCATACTAGAGCTCCATATCTCTGGCTGCCAGCCCATGCGCAGCGTACAAGGTTGACAATATTCTCCTGCCCTTCGCGCTGCATCCCCTCATAGAATGCCCGAGAATACTCGAGCGGGTAAATATTCCCGACTGCAGTGTTTGGGCCCTGGTAGTACCGAAAGTTATCAAAGTCATACTTTTTGTACTCTGGCTCTGCTTCGTCGAGCCAGAAAACGCGGATTCCGTGGTTATAGTAGTTGTCCCTGCACTTCTGCCACACGTACTTCCTGGCGCCCGGGTGCGTAGCATCAAAATGCACAGTGTCTCCCTGAAAGTCCATTGCCGTCCGGACGCCTCGATCGGTCCGAATCAAGTAGCCCTTTTCCACCATCTCCTGGTAGTTTTCGCTCCGCTTATCGACAGTTGGCCACACGCTGATCATCATCTCGATCTTCATCTCTCTCAGTTCCTGGACCATCGCATCAGGGTCCGGCCAGTAGACTGGGTCGAAGCGCCAGTCCCCTTGCATCGGCCAGTGGAAGAAGTCGATCACGATAAGGTCAATGGGCAGCTCACGGCGTTTGTATTCGCGAGCGACCTGAAGGAGTTCCTCTTGTGTCTGGTAGCGAAGCTTGCACTGCCAGAATCCCAGGCCGTATTCAGGCATCATGGGGACTCTTCCCACAGCCGTGGTATAGGCCTCAATGATTTCTGCAGGGGTATCTCCGGCAACGATCCAGTAGTCTAGGGTGGTTGTTGAAAGGGCCTCAAAGGACATGATATTGCGGCCTAGGAAGGCTCTTCCAATGGTGGGGTTATTCCAGAGGAACCCATATCCCAAGGAGGAGACAGTGAACGGTACGCTGGCTTGCGAATTGCGATGCGCTAGCTCAAGATCATGACCTTTGAGGTCTAGGAACGGCTGCTGGTACTGGCCCATGCCGAACAGCATCTCATCAGGACTGACGCTCTCGAACCGAGCAGTGAGGTGATAGCTCTCACTGTTTGGGATGGCTTTGAATTCGCGCGCCTGGACTTTGATGGCGCTGCATTTCGGGTCGAAGAGGTCCTTTCTGTTACGGGTATATTCCTCAAGAAGATGCTCGCCTTTGGACTTATGAACCTGGATCTTCCCAGTCCTTGAGATTGTCGCTCGGACATTGCCGTTCTGGAGGGACCCGGACCCGCTGGCGTCGATTTCGGTGACTGCTGGTGGTGTTGCTGGGGCAGGCGCGAGGAGAGCCCAGTCCCTTTCGGGCATTTGCTGCGCACGAGTTGAGCGAATTCGTAGAGCGTTCAATCCCCAAGGCTCGATCCATAAAGTCTCGTCGTCGAACTTATAGATAAGTTTGTTTTCTTGCTGGTACAGCATGGTGGTTGGCTCCCGAATGTCGACCTCCAGAGAATATCGGTCCGACCAGACTTCGGCTGTCAAAATCGTGGCTGCTCATGGTATTTGTACTCCACCGTGACCTGCTAGACTTGTGGAGAAATCTAGAGACTCGAGGTCCCCCAGCTGCATGTGTTTCTCTCTCTGTCTTTCTCGCAGACGCCGCCGGAGTCATCCCCACCGGAGTCCAGCGCCACCGGAATAACACAACACAAGGCAAGGCAAGGCAAGGCAACACCACGCAAAGAGGCGAGAGAAGTGGATGCGAAGGATGGGACGGTTGCTCGCTAGTCTGGAAATCAGCCCATTCTCATTCAAGTCATGTTGTGCTAGCGGTCTTTTGGCGCCAAGAGAAAGCTGCTTTTGCTGTTCGTCCCCCACATTCCACCCACCCCCAGCATCTTCATCCCCACACTGCACGATGCGCCCTTCCTTGTCTCCAGATTCTATCGCCCAGGAGCATCGCAATTGTCCTCAGCTGCGTATTTCATCACGCCTGCAGAGTTTTATCTTTCTCCGATGACTCCTGGAGACCAAATCATCCAGTGCGACGTGTGCCAGGCAACCTTCACCCGGCAGGAGCACCTCAACCGGCATGCCCGCAGCCACACCACAGAAAAACCGTTTCGTTGCTCAACGTGTGGAAAACGGTTCGCCCGTCTCGATGTCCTTCACCGCCACAGTCAATCGCACGCCCCTAAAACAATTCCGAAGGTTGGCAGCTACAGGGCCTGCAAGGAGTGCGCCGTGAGCCGCGTCCGTTGCCCGAGAGGCAACCCCTGTGAGCTGTGTCAGCAAAGAGAGCTACAATGCGTGTATCCCATGGCGAGGAAGCGAAAGGCCGGCTCTGCTCCAACGGGCGCCGCTCCGCCGTCGCCGGTGACCGGCTTCTCACCCGGCCTGTCAGATCCGTCTCGCGAAGGTGAAACACAGATTTCTCATTCAGGACCAGAAGCGCAGGGACTCGGGAATCTCTCGTCTACGTTAGACCATGTGGATGGTGCGGGGTGGTTTCCTCTAGATGCTCCGCTCGACGCGCCCGCGCTGCTAGAGGACAATCCCGAAGTAATACCCGGAAACACGACACTGAACAATCAGACGCTTGATAAGGACTTCAGTGAGTGGGTTTGTAGTATGCCTTCGGTCAATTGGCTGTCTCCGCAAGGCCCTGATACGCTCTTTTCGAATGGTCTCTTCGATGGACTACTTGCCCCCAACAACAACCCCGTGGACATGGGAGTGACCCTGACCGGAGATGGATTGCACGTCGGGCTTGGTAGGCCGAGTTTTGGGACGAACCTTGACGCGAGCTTCCATCCCACGGGTATCTCTATGTTGCCGCTCCAAAATCCAGGGACCCAGCCTGCTTCTCGCACTCCTCCCTCAGAGTCCGCAGCGAGCACAATGGACTCTCTGGCGTCGCAGTCGGCGAAGGGCACTTATTATGTTGAAGGAAGTGTCGGCCGCGCACCGTTTCAAGGCCGATCAGGCTGGCGACTACGTGGAAGGCCGTTCTGGACGACCACCTCGAATGCCTCCGCCGGAGATCAGACACCGACCTTCGGAGGCTCACCAACCGTGCCGCAAATCACATTCCTCTCAGAGACAGTATATGAGAATCTGCTTCAACTTCTGCGAGCAGAGTGCGAGGCCTCTACCCTCGGATTGGATCTAGCTCAGTTCCCCTCCTTAAGCGAGATGCAAGACCTAGTTCAGGTGTACTTTGAAGGTTTTCACGCGACGTACCCGTTCCTGCGAAAGCACCCCTCCCAGTTTACCTCTGAAGACAGCTGGATCTTGCTCTTGTCTGTTGCGGCTGCTGGTAGTCCATACGCCCATACTGCCAAGTATCAGCGGATCGGGGCCTATCTGGCACATATAGCATGTTCTTCGCCGGCAGGGTTGGGATTTCTATTTCCGGATTCGGCCCGACATGGCGCCGCTTTTTGCTCAGTGACTGGCGCCGGGATGTGGGGTGAGCATCCAGGTGCGTGCACGGAGTGCTTGGGGAGTAATCCTAGATGGGTCTGGGAGTAACCAGGACGAAGCTATATAATCCCTAAGCACTCCTAGATTCCTCCCTGATTATTCCCTAACGAAATGCAATGTTACTCAGCAGCCCTTCAGCGCCTTGCACACCACCTGAATAAAAAATACAATGCTAAGCTAACCCTTTTCGCTTTAAGAGGCTATCTACGCCATCCTCTAATTCCAGTTCAACCTCTAAAGTAACCGGACTTTATTATACCATGTTATTAATTATTAACTTCCACTCTACGCAGTATCTAATAGCATATCGTTATTTATAAACATGAGGCTATGACCTTAATTTTCTAATACAAGGTACCCCTCTATAGCCTAAGGATGATTTCCGCTATAATGCTTATGATAAATAGGAGATAGGAAATCTTATTTCACGAGATTAACTAATATTAAAGAGATTAATAATATACTCAAGGCCAGGAGCTGGGTCCTTTCACTAACTATTAATAATATCTATGGGTGTAGGCTAGTGCGCGTTGTATTAACCTTCTAATTAAGCCACCACATGACTGGCTTTGCCCACATGCTGTATCACGTATTTTGTATGTACAGCCTCTAATCTAGAGTATTTTTACCACGTGCTCCGTGTTCTATTGGCAGTCTTGTTGGCAACCCTGAAGATCTGAATATTTTTGTAAGAACAGAGATTATCCAACGAATCAAGACGGAAATGGCAATCTAAAGCTAGATTCACGGTTACAATCTAAAGTTTTGATTTGCCCAAGGAGTTTATCCCAGAAGTTTCATGATTGAGCATACCCTAAGCATAATTGCGATATACTGTAGGCTATTTAAACTACAAGCCTTGCAAAGCAGCTGCTGTGTTTGAAGATTAAGAAACAGCTAAGTAGTCTTTTCTGCTGTATACTTACTCCCTCTATATACGACAGAGTATAATCGTTGATATTGCTACACAATATTCTTTTATAGATCGGTTGGTACAGTGATGATGATGATGATGATGATGCTTTCATTTACCCTGACCCCTCGCCAAAGTGATATGCAGGCTACAACAACTATATATATCTGATTATGTATATGTAGACTCTTCCACTTCCTGAAAACGAACTTAGAGCCTTATCACGGCCTGTCATAGCCTAATTACCGCTCCTATTATTAGGCTACCCTCGTGGCGCGCGACTATGAAATCTCTATGATGCCTCAGCGAAGTCTAGTATGGCATTAACTGTTTTAGCCTGTAAGATAATATCTAGATTACCTTTCTTACCTTAGGTTAAGCCTCCTAGCAGACTTAATACACTATTAAACACGTCTCTAACCTCTCTCCTTAATTTCATTCATAGCCCTTATAACCTTAGATAGTCTACTATCACATGGATGACCGTCTCCCGCGCGCCGTACGCGCACAGGTCATTATCGCGGAAGCTGTGTTTCTTAGTAAAGGTAGATAACTAGTTATGGCCCATATAGAGCTATATAAGTAGGTAAGCTTAGTTTCTAGGTAGGGAATCATATAGCTTCTAGGTATAGTTCGTGGGTAGGGTATCATTAATCTTTTATAGGTAGTCACCTTTAGTACTAGATCTCTATTCTTACTCCCACTAAGCATGGATTCTATCCTAGATTAGTGCCATCTCCCTCGTTAGCAGCGGGTGGAAGGAGTGGGTTTGACCTGGGTACACGGCAGCTTTAGCTAACTAGTCTGCTATATTATTACTAGGGTTATCGCAATGTCCTAGTACCCATTAGAGGCAGAGATTAATATTCTTTACTTAAATCTTGGTGGCTGCTTAGAGGATTATATAGATAATTTTTTATCCTAATATATTCTTCATGCTCTAGATTACTTATAATACTAATCTACTATCACACATGATAGTTATAGTAGTTGGGCTGCTATCCATTTAGCTCAGGCGTTGGTGGAATATCTTAAGTGCCACGCTAATAGTATGAAAGATGCCTATGAGCTCTATAACATGGACTGACTAGCGGTCCATGGATCCCACCTATACCTATTAGGATTTGCTCACCCTCTAGTCGTTATCTAGTGCGATGATAGCGGCTTCTCCACTGCTTGCTTGTATAGAATGCAGCCGGGTATCATTCTAAAAACGCAGAGCTTCTTCGCATTGCCAGTCTAGTGGTATATGATTTAATTGTGTGCGGCTTTTGCAGGTTGCAGGTAGCATATCATAATCGCGTAGGTGTTACAATCCATTATTCAAGTGCATGGTGATATAGCGCCGAAGCAGGTGGGTAGCAGGCTGGCTTGTTCAAACCTTGGAATAGGCTGGCTCTTGCCAGTCTCATTCTACATCCTGAATTGCTTGTTGACACCTAAATCCGTTTCCAAAGCCAGAGCACCACGAATGTGCCTGATAAAAGTGCAGTATATATATATTTTTATGACAAACAACTGTGGAGGAGTGAATTAAACCGCGCGGCCCATATATGACACAGTGTAAACACCTGGGCAAGTTCGAGGGCTTTCTCCCTCATAACATGTGGAGGAGATTTCTTCACAAATATAGTAAAACTTTAAGGCGCGAAAACTAAACTACCGCAGGATTAGCTGCTCGTATTCGCGCACCAATCACGATAAGCTAAGAAATGATTCCGCACCTCAGCCTCAAGCCCCTTGGAGCTGCCGAGCACAGCGCGCACCTATCAGCGCTCGCCACGGCCCAGCCAAGAGGTCAGCCCTATACCCGAACCAGGGAGAACTTGCGCATGTTATCTCCGCGCAATCCCAAGCTGCTGACAGATTCAGCTGCGCATCTCCGGATGGATACCCTGCAGCTGCTTAAAAACCTCTCCTCCGACTTCCCGTCCGTCCCTCTCTCCCTGACTCTAACTAGAGAACGGCGAAAATCAACAGCAACCAACCATGTTCCGCCGCGCAATTTTCATCGCCCTCCTCGCCGCCATCCCCGCCTACTACCTCTCACCCACCTTCTTAACCGACACTCCAAAGGAACCCCCAATCGCCGGCCGCGCAAACACAGTCCTCTACCTAACCGACAGCTCCAGCGGCCTCTCAAACAGCCACATCGCCTCGGCCTTTGCACTGCTCGAATCCCACCCACAGATCCAAATCTACTGGGCCTCCTTTAGCACACCACCGATCGAGCCCCGACTGAAGCGCATCTCCGCCGCGGCGCGGACGAAGAACCCAGACGCGAAACCAATTATCTTCCACGAGATGCGCACAGCGAGCATGATTGAAAACCTGGACAAGGTATACCCGTCCCTTGACGACTTCATCATGCCGTGCGGACTAGCCGGGTACGATAAGATGCTGTCGATAATCGAGACGGTGGTGCTCCCCTGGAGTGCGGAGGAGTATTATGCGATTTTTGCTGAGACGGTCGAGTTGATTGAGAGTGTTGATCCGTCCGTCGTTGTTGTGGATAGCATCCAGCGGCCGTTCGTCGACGCCGTCCGGAATACGAATCGGCGCTTCGCGATCCTGAGTCCCAATGCGTTGACGGATATCATCGCCTACCGCCAGCCGTGGGCGGAGATGTTCTGGAAGCTTCCTGCGTGAGTCTTCTTTCCCATTTAATACTCCCTTGATCTAGCCTACTAACATGCAATATAACAAAAAGAATGATGTCCGGAACCCCCTACCCCATCCCCCTCTCATCAATCCCCACAAACATCTACATGCAAGTCCGCTTCATCTGGCGCCTCATAACCTCGCCGCGCCTCCGCGCCGCCCGACGAACCCTCACAACCCTCGGCGTGCACGACCCCATAAACATGCAAATGCACTTCGACGACGTCCCGCTCATCTCTGGCGATTTCCCCGAGGCCGGACTCCCGCTCTCGTACTACCCGCCTAATGTTACCGTCTGCGGACCGATTGTGCTTGATACGGCGCCTGCGGAGGTGCAGGATGGCGGGATGGTGCGGTGGCTCGAAGGTAATGGGGAGAGTAAAGGGGAGGGTGACAAGAGTAAGGGTAAGGACAAAAACATTCTAATCTGTCTCGGGAGTAACGTGGCGTACAACGAGCGGCGGGCGCGCGCGCTGGGCGGGGCGGTGTTGCGGGTTCTCGAGCAGCAAGCGGATGTAAAGGTTTTGTGGAAGTTTGTGAAGGAGGGGGAGTATGATGATGACGATGTATGGAGGGGGCCGCTCGAGGCGTATATTGCCAGTGGGAGGTTACGCATCGAGACGTGGTTGGATGTGGACCCCGTTTCGCTTGTTAACACGGGGATGATCGATGTCTGGGTTCATCATGGAGGTGCGAATTGTTATTACGAGGCTGCTATGTTCGTTCTCCTACTCCCGATCTCGGTTAATATGGTGACTTAGAAAAGCTAATTTGCATATTCCAGGTCCGGCGTCCGCCAGGTGATCCTCCCGCTGTGGTTCGACCTCTACAACTTCGCTCAGATCGCCGAATACGCTGGCGTGGGTATCTGGCCGGGGAAGGAGACGGCGCCGGAGTGGGATGTCGAGTCGCTGAGTGAGGGGTTTCTGACGGCACTGCAGGGTGAGAAGGCGGATAGGATGCAGGAGGAGGCGGATGCGTTGAGGGAAGCTGCGGCGCGGTATGATGGAAGGGGGTGTGCGGCTGATGTTATTGCGCGGATGGCGGGGGGTGGACGGGAATTGAGTTGAGTTGAGTTGATTTGGACTATGAGGTTTGATGGCCTGGTGAGGCGGGCGAAAGGTGGTTGGTAGAATTTGTGTTGGTGTGATGGATAGCGAGGACCACCTGACTGTAAATAGTTCGTATATCCTAAGAATTACTCTAGAACTGTAGTAGAAGAGAAATTTCATATGGTGGACTCTGAGGAGCATTACTTGGGTATATACGGGCTGAATGTTGCACTGCATTAGCCAATTCTAAGCCAGACTGTATACAAAGGGATTGTCTTGTCCCTTAAAAATGGCTGGGATTAGGACGAAGCCCAAACCACAGCCCTGTAGATAGCAGTGCGCTAGTGGTTGCTGATCTGCGACAGGGACTCAGCAACTCAGATACGACAAACCACGTAGGTTTGACCGCATGGATGGATGACCTTCAGGGGCCAAGTAAGTGGCTCGGGGAATGACCGAGATGGGGACTCGAGTCAGAATACCTCATCGGAAAAACCCCGCTGCAAACTACATAATTCGTGTGGACGGCTCATTCTGCACAGTTAGCGAGGACGATCGCTCCAAGAAGGATTACGCGCTGGCGCCTGCAGATGCGTACTTATGTACCTTGCGTACCTCGGCCCTCCACTGTTCAGGGGCATATGAGTGCCAAGTCGAATTCAGTGAATGCCGAGAGGGATTTAACTCGAGTCGGAATTTCCCCGTGCGTTCCAACTTCCTGACACGGTTCAAGGCGGCGCGTTTCAAGGCTGCAGGTGGACATGACTCATGCAGTAGATTCGACAGTCGTACATGAAAGCCTTGCGAAAGCAACCATGGAACGAATCCCGCGGGGATCTCAGATTCATCCCGTGACTGTTGACAGTTACCAGAGAATGGACTGGGTCTTTTGTTGACAGCCTTCCAGGGACAGATAATTACATCTCCTGGATGTCGGTTGGTTATCTAGTTATCTCGTACCCATATCCTGACTCTCCGATGCTGACATTACACGCCGATCAACATTCAACCTCTGCCCTGTTTTTCTTTCACTCGCAACGGGGATCGCTGTCCTTTTTTCCGCGTGAAGCATAGCGTGCCCCAAGGAAAAGAAGAGTCTAGACTCTAGCGGTACACCTCATAGGCTCATTCCAATGAAGCCGTTCTGCACAACGATTAGCTGCGTTCTCCACCACGCCCATATCAGCGTACCCAAGCCTTTGTTGTTGTTGCTTGGCTCGAACAAAGAAGCTGACCAGATGACTTTCGCAGCTTTCATCGCCATTGTCGATTAGAACTCCGTTTCCAGCACCAAAAGCCGCTTCTCCAATGGCATAAATACCTTCATCTTTCCCCCCCGTTTCTGCCTTCCATCAGACGTCCTTCCTTCTCATCCTTCGTGATGATAAACACTCGTGGTTCCAGCAACAAACGACACAACAATGACAACTCTGCGCAGCCGTCGAAGCGAGAAACACTAGTGGTACGAGGCAGGCTTCGAGAATAGGAAATGACCTGCAAGCAGCAGCCAACGAATTCCTCCCTCGCCACAGAGAACAACGTCCCCAATGTTCCTGTCAACGGTGGCAACAACAACAACAACAACACCACTGCAAGTACTAGCATCATCAGGTCGATTTCATGCATGTTCCAGCAGCGAGAAGACCTTTACACGAGTATGTTTTATTCCCGGCTCCACCTCCAGTTTCCTTCAACTAACGCTCCCTGGCACACATGCCAATGCCTCTGGTCCCGCCTGCCAAATTAATCGCCCTTGGGACTGCATTCTCCAGCCCTCTTGTTGAAACCAAGCGGATCCATTAGCGTTGCAATTGCGGGGAGAGCTTCGCGAATCTGGCTGCTCCTACTGCGTGCGTACCTCCAAATTGTGTGACTGCTCCCATCAGTGATGGGCCGCCTTCAGCGGCGCATGTACCAACTGCATCGGGCACGGCAAGGCCAGCGAGTACAGCTTGCGCAAGTGTAACCCCCTTCTGTCGCGGAATTCGATCCTTCAATCGTGAGATGCTCCTCAAGAAATTTCCCTTCTTTGATTGATGATTCCCAGTGAAATCGAGGACTCCAGGACTCCTCCCACACCCCGAATCAACCTCACCTGCAACGTTATCCGCCTGGTACGCGCCCGGGACGTCTTCATTAGATACATTTATCTCTCGAGTACCAGTAGGACAGAGTTCAATCAGCTGGTGGCCTCTTCCTAGTGATCTGCCGTCTATTGTGGTCTGTTCAGTTACAGGGTAGGGGATAGTAGTACCTGTTGGATCAAGGTCTTCTATGTCGGCTCTTGAAGTGCTAGAAGCCGCGCACTTATTCCATAAAGGCCGTTCTCCTGTATCTTGAGTTATTACTTCAGTGTGCGTGGTTTGATGGGACGACTCTAGACATTCTTGCCTCTTAGTGGTTCCCCCGCTTGATGTTCCCAAGCTGCGGAGGCTTCTGAAAGGAGTCAAAAATGAAATGGAAAAGCTGGCATCCGGACTGGGCGCAAGTAAGAATGGATTAGTATGGTCGGGTATTGTAACATAAGCGGATTTGTTGGTGGTTAATAGTGGGAAGGAATCATCCGTGTGAAGTTTCCACTTTAATCCTATACGACCTTTTCCATGGTCATTCCGTGCCTGATATTATACAGCCATAATCATAGTAAAGGTTTGGAATCTACTAAAGTCGTTTTTTAATTCAGCCTTAACTTGTTTCTTTGGAAGTCGGTGCTCACCCCTCTTTTTTGACCGGCTGGGTTCAACCTTCATGCTGCCCTGTTCTTCAGAAAGTATTGTACTTGGTTGCCATTGCATCAACAACAACTATTGATCGCATGTAATGAATCAAGCAAGTCAGCAAGAGGTATGTCTATTACCTTCATGATAGTCATTTCCTAAATGTTTGCTAATCCTAGTTCTGCAGCCTGTTAGGTTTATTCTACAGCGTTATTAAACACTGACTGTTGGGCGGCTTGGACGGGGACGATATGAGGAAGAAAGTGTCCAGCAGGTGAGTGGGTATTGTAGATATTAGCCCCATTAACTAAGAAAGGGCCCAGTCTCTTAATTTGCGCCCTCAAATATATAGACTGCATTTTTTATTACGGGTTGAACACCCTTTCAATCTCAGATGGTGGCTAAAATTCGCGATGTTCATCTTTTTTATAATCTGCCGTGTCAAGCTATGTAACCCGTTTGCCAGGGCCGCCCCTGGCATTTTGAACACTGACTGATTACTGAGACCTGCAGGATTAGGTGGATACGGTAAGCCAATCACGAGTGGGCCTCTTTTACAGCCGGTCTGCATGGGACTGAATTTGTTAACGCCGCTTAGCGCCGTTTTTGTTCAACATTCACGTGTCTATTGCTCGGTGCGTGGACATCGTTAATACTTCTCTCACTTGGCCTGTCTAGGTTTGATAAGGAAAAGATTTATTGCCTCCTATTCTAACCTTTTTAACAGCGTTAAGCACAGGCCCATGCGCGTCAAGAAAACGACGGAAAATGGCTAAATATAACCCTTAGCTTTATTGCGGGCTTCATGTTGGGAGCTCAGCTTGAGAAGCCGGCCCAACCTAACAACGAAGCCGAAACGTCATCCGCGTCTTCTACTCTAACGAGCGGCCCAGACCCAAAGACTTAGTTAGTTAGAACTTCGGGAAGCGATAGCTGCTTTTTTTTTAAGGTAGCTACTATAACAAACTAGATTTCTCCTCTAACTATAGCAAATCTTGTACAAAAGAGCAAGGGTTCATGTTAGATTAACCCGGACAAGACATGCGACGTGATGTTGAACCCATCTCTCAGAAAGACAAAAGCGCGCCAAGAGAACAGATATGATGTTGAATCACCGCACGTTACAATGCTAAGCAAACCAGAAAGCGGGAAGATGATGTTAATTTCACTGGAGGACTTATTAGAAAACCGGAATCCAGAGCCAATGCTCGAGATCACTGGCAATAAGACGTTAGCAGATTGTCAGTTTAGATTCCGGCTTGCCGAGCGAGATCTAGAGCTCTATGGAACTCATGGGTTGTAGCTCGTTTCTACTAGATGATGTAGCGAGATTTTCACTTCCGACATTAACCAGTTCGATGTCCGAAAACTCGCCAATCCACTCCGGAGGTAGGATCTTGACTGGCCCTTCCAGCGCTAGGAGATGGCGCTCTCTTACAGTACTTGAACGATGACATTGTCTGTTAATCTCTTAAGGGCAGCCTTATAGTAGGCTTTCAGAATGTCGTAGATGTCATGGACGGCTTGATCCTCGTTGCTTATATGAAGGCGACTCATCACTTGGTTCAAAAGTAATGTTCGTTATCTTGAAGACCCATGCCGCGAAGCCTTGCACTGACCGGCTCTTTTTAGATGGAAAAAGCAGTTTCTGGAAAGTAATTATTGACAGTCTGTAGTATCCCTTGTTTCTCATCCCTAAGAATTTGCGTTAAAGAGTCCTTGGCACGTCGAAGAGCTGATCTTTCAAGCCCTGGGAGAGGGGCTCTTAGATTCTGCTTCAAGTCGTCATCAGGGATTTTGACTTCTAAAATTGCGATAGAGCGCACGTATCCAATCATAGATGTTTTCCTCCTCGCTACTGCTTGAAGGGCGGAGGAACTCCACATCAAATTCATCTTGTACTGTACGAAAAGCTCTTGCGTGTCTATCGCGGTTCATGTCTTCTGCAAATTTCTCATTCAGCTCGTGAATCCGTAGTCAGAGCTTTAGAGTGCGATTGGCGGATAATCTTCGCCATAGTTGCCGCTCAGCGCTCTAGTGACACCGGTCTGGTACGCCAGTGCGATATATATGCCCTCGGCGTCGCCGTTGTTGACTTTCGGCCTTCGACTTATCAGAAGCACGGCGGCGGATTATCTCGGGTTTTGACATAATGGGTGTTTGTACACTTCTCTTGTAAGAATAGGGGTCATGTCCTGTTCAAAATCTAGGAGACCTTAGCTTTATTTATAATGTGCACTCACCCTGAGAGGTTGAGGTGGCTCACCGTGTGAGCGGGTTGAACTGTTGGCACGGCTGATCGCTGTTTCACCCAGCCCTCTGAAATCCATGATAGTACAGGAAATAAGAATATCAGTTTTTGCTGTATTGAGAGCTTTGGAAGGGCTACTATAGATTGGCTGCGAGTGGTTGCAAGGCAATCAGAAATAGCTGGGGCTATTATCTCCATATCTTCTCAGAAAAATACTATGAGACATTCTTGCACTGTATATCAGGGGGAAATTGGAGTATGAGAATTCTACTTGACGCGATGGCGTCTTTCATATCTAATTATAGTGTTATCTTCAACACTCGCCTGTAGCCCTTCAACCATTTCCAAGACCATAAGCTTCAGATCTTGTTCTCTAATCAGTAGGTCATTTACTAGCTGTCGGAAATTCTAGATAACCCTGATACCGCAGCTCTAGTCATCGTTCTTTACTTATCATGGAGTAAGCTTTACTTATGTTACTCATTACGCTAAATTAAATAGAGGAAAGTACTTACCACTTCCCTATAGGAAAACTTCAAGCTCCTAAATCTCTCCATCACAAGGGGTTCTATGCGGCTTTTCTTGACGCCTAGGATGGTATTAGGGTCTACCATTAAATCATAATAGCATATCATCCTTTTTCGTTCGTTGATCTCGAGTAGCGTAAAGTGTTTATTTTCGTGATTGATAGGGTAAAAATAAACTAAGGGACATGCCTCTCCAAATTCATCTTTAGCCTCTTAATAGTGCTGAGTAATCTTCTTAGCCCAGCCGTCTAATAGCCGCTTGATTGGCCGTATCTGGCCGTTGCTGCTAGTCTCGTCCAATGGAATGCTGGAATCATATTTAATGAAAGCAGGCCGATCAGATATCTATATAAGAGCCATGATAGTCCAGCTGTCTAACCATTTGCTAGGACAAAGTCGGTTGAAAATCTCGTAAGATAATTCCACACTACTATTAATCGCAACTGTATCACCACTCTCTGGAGTAGCCTTGTTTAATACCTTTATACTGACGAGTTCCACCAGGTGGTTAATCACAGTGTCCAACGTCGCATCTGGAAGTGAACGCTATGTTGACTTATTAGTCTGTGGCCTAACCTAGAGTGCATCAATCTACTTACGCTCTCCAAGGGAAACTCCACTTGTAACTCACGGAGCTCGTTATCTGTCACAAGTCTCGAGTCCACAAGGTTCTCAAAGAAGGTTGCGAGGTCTATTCTAGCGTGCCTTTCTCTATTAGAAGTTTCAATTGCGGCCCTAGGATATCAAGGAGCTTCTTGTGTTCCTTGTCTTCTAGGATCCGCTTGACTATATTATTAATTTTCGCTATGCTCGACTTGGTATATCTCCTACCATATATTAGTAGATGGAGTATAAGAATAGTATGACCGCTTACTAAATCTTCTAGTTAAATAATATCCCAAGGCTAAGTTTTCTGACTATTTATATACACAACTTCTAGCCTCTACTCAGCTGTATATAAATTCGCCGTCTTTATAATTCCCTTTGTCTTACGGTGATGCTCTCGCGCCTGCTTATTAATGAGAGGCTATATTCGTCTTCCTCTACTATTATTCTCCCTACGCCTCTTATTAAGCTCTTATTATCTTCGCAGTGCACTAGACCCTCTTGGATTTGGTTCATTATGGTAATAGCGGCTCCTTAATGACTGACTTGCTTCTTTTTCTTTATCTTAGTTATCTCTTTTGCGTATTCTACCTGGCTATTATACCATTGCCAGGCTCCCATATACTCTAGCATATTCAGAATAGTCACTTTATCCTGCTAGGATGCTCCTATCTTAAGTACCTGTTTCCATGTTGAACCATTAGACTATTGATCATTGGATAATGCAGCTCTTACTTCTGATTCATCTCCTTATAATGACTGGAGGATTCTTTGATGCAGACTAATCAGAGTACCATTACAGTGTGTACTAAGCCCATGGATAGTCTATACCGCCTGGATGATCAAGTCTTTGGTACACTGCGTGTCGACATTAATTGACTCCGGTGTGGCATGACGGGTGGATGGGAGGGAGATAATGGATTCTGGTATCTTGTCTCTATGGATTTCTTTAGTCTGTAGTGAGTAAGGTTTATTAATCTACTTTATTAGAGTGTTATAATTACTTGTAACCATAGCTGTAGATGCGTGATTATTTTGAAGTAAAGTTTTTGTCTTAGATTGATCTGATATAATCAACTTAGAATTGACTGCCTTACTTATTATACTCCTGCTTTCCTCCCTACTATTACTCTTAGAGAGTGTCTTATTACTAAGTAATAATGGCTCCTCTTTAGGAGATTCGCCGAACACTAATAGGATGATAGGCTCTTTATAGCTGGTGTCTTTACTTAAGTAGCTCTAGTCCGCTAGAGAACCACCTGCTCTGTGTTTAGCTGGGTGGGTGGGGGTTGGACTGCTATCTGGCTTCTACTTTCGCCCCTATTTAGGGATAGAGCTGGCCTCTTCTATAGCTGGTTCTTAGGAAGGATTGAAATCTTTATTATCCTAGATTACTTGAGTGATAGCTTAGGTGGCTTTAGGGGCTTTATCACACAGTACATGGATTATCCTGTGGAACTAAGATGATTAGTATGGCTCCTTATCCACATTCTAGAATGTCAAGTTACGTTTATATCATTAGGATTAATGGTCGCCTTGGTGGGGAGCATCTGGACGAACACACCAAGTAATATGACTAGCTCAGTCTCAGCTCTTGCTATGCTGGGTGTCATATTGAAGGCAAACAGAATTTAATTAGAAGTATGTTGGTGCTAATCAATAGCTAGTTATGCAGAGGAAGGGAAAAAGAATAAAATGGTTAAAAGAGTCCTTTTATAATAGCATGGCGGCTGGCGTTCTAATATCCTAGGAGACTGAAACGCCACCTACAGTAGATAATACCTAGGCTGCGCTCTAAATCCCTGTAGGTATGATAATATCTTCCCAGCGGCCAATGAGCAATCCTTACTTCATTTTAAAGTACAGGGCAGTGCTATTAACTAATAGAATTTAAGCAAGTTGTATTCGACTAGCCACTAAAAGTTAATGTGAAGGCCTAATGATGCTAAGAATTGGGAGTGGTGGGTTCCGCCTATACACGGTCTCCGGCCTTTCCCTTAAGTCCCTGTATTTACGTTGAGGACTTTATTAGCTACAAGAAGCTCCTACTTAACTTATAACATATCCCATACTATGTTTAAGGGGGAAATATCAGCCTTTCACCTGGTGTCAATCTAGAAAAAATGAAGCTATTTCAGTCGTGTAGTCTGATTGAATGGAAGGCAATCTGAGTTATTATTAGTGACTTGAATACTGGCTATATTAGTATTAATATTTCTGATAATGAAATTCCCACTTACTAGCGTACCGTGCCTCCACTAGGGGGAAAGGATAAAGTAAGACTAGAATCATATGTTTATTAAAGTAGATAATAGTTATAATATATAAAACTAATTATTCTAGAGTGCAGCCGTTGATAACATGTCTTATATAGTAGAACTTTGATTCATATAATTTTACCAGTGCACTTAATAAGAAGCTTTGCTAAAATCCTATCACTGCTTCCTTAACCTTGACCGTGTAAGTAGTGGCGAGTGTGAGTGTCTCTAAACTGGTAAGTGAGAATTGCTAGATGTGGTTCCTTGAGTTCTTATTACTCTGGGATGGCCTGATCTTACTATTCTTAGTCACTTGTCTTCAGCTTTAAGGCAACATTTCAGCCTTAAAAGTTTACCATACCCTGTATCCTCCGATGCTAGTTCAGCTGCCCGCTTTCTGGCCCTCGTTATAGGGCCAGGAGGCACTAAAACATAATTTTTACTATAACTAGGCACCCGTGACTTAAGTAAAGAGATTTCTTTACTAGTAGTTAGTGCAACCCCCATCTTATCCTCTATAGCCTTCACAGGCAATAAGGGAGATCGCAAAGTGATATGATCCCTGGATTTGATTATTTTATTCTCTATACTAGCTATTACTTTATCATTCTGGGTCTTTATCTTCATGAGACCCAGCCTCCTATTATGTGACTCATATGATAAGAGGTCCTGTTAAAGAATTTGGGGATCAATTAGTGGCGTATCCAGGTGAGCATTTATCATGGATATCTCAGACGAAACATTTATAGCGTACGTAAGATCTAGCGAGTTGGTGGGCTGCGGTATATGATAGCCGGTGTCTTTTAGAGGAGGGAAATGGGTGCCACGACGTTATTATCTAGTAGGCTGAGGAGTTGATTCACTCTTAGCCGCTCTAATCTTCTTAGCCACCCTTGAAATACCAGAGGCATCATCGTATGTTGAAGGAGTTAGATTCTTGAAAAGTAGCCCCTTAGAACTTGCCAATAACCAGGCATTGCGTGGACGCTTTGGATGTACATCGTGGTGTTCATAGGATTGGTCATGCGAAGAAGAAGCCTTGCGCTTGCAATATTTGCGAGTAACACTAGGAGTTAAAGATATCTCCTTATTGTACCCATGTAGGTCGTGAAGGTGGCGCCTGTGTTACTTTGCATCACTTCCTTCGTAGTTACAGCGTGGATCAGGACAATTGGCCGGCCATTCTTTTGCAAAATGATCCTCTATATGATGTTTAAGGTCATCTAAGCGCTTCCATGCCACCATCCTACTCGCGGCAGGCTTGCTCTCATCCCACATACAGTAAATACAATAACCAGGGCGAATAACCGTGTGCTGATACATCACGACTTCATAATATTGAGCGGTCATGGACTTGAGATGAGTAGCGCAATATGCTTCGTACTCAGGGCTATCCCTATCGTAGTACGTGAAACACCCTTCCCAGCAATAAACTAGCTGCGATGGAGGTAGACCTAGCTTAAGAGCCTTCTATGTACGAAGACATCCATGAATATGATTACTCCTATTCGGTTTATTATACCTAAAAAGTTAGTGTTTTCATCAAGCATATTACATACGAGTACTTACTGGCTCATGGATTTGCCGCAAGTACTAACAGGGCAGCGGCCATCTACTGGTTCCCCTCCTGGAAGGTAGATAACATTAAAATCTCACATACAGTGGGTATACATGTCTTTTGTCACTTCTAGCTTTTTATTAAAGGTAAGCGGTTTATCTAATGACATTCTCTTAACCAGCCATCCAAGTTCAGGTATGATATTATACAGTGCCTATTTCTTAGTTATTCTTTCTGTCACATCTAGGGACAACTTTCCTTAAGTTAAAATTTTCTACTCTTACCTTTCCTGGACCTACTCAGTCTAGAAATTTCTAAGTTTAGCAGTATAAATCTTCCTTTATTTGTTTTTCCTTTTTCTTTTAAGGTTCTATATCTCTTCCGTAGTTCCAAAGGCTTTTGCAACCTTAATTTCATAATCAATCTCTATGAGAACTAGATCATATTTAAGCTTAGTCAAACGTTCTGCTGGCAGCTCACAAGGAAGACCACGCTCATAGAACTAACTAAATCCTTGAAAATAATCTACTAAGGTCATATCAGGCTTGTTTCCTAGTAGCGAGTTGACTATATCCACACAGGTGGTATGAGCCACATAGTCTTACCCATAGATTTCTTCTGATTTATGCGTCAAGACCTGGGCTACCTAGGCTGAAGTATACTTTTCTACTTAAAAGATTAGCCTGGCATATAGCTATTTATTAAATAAGTCTTATCATTTATAACCGCTCCTAGAGCCCGATGTATAGCATGGATTATTGCAGTCTTGGAGTAATCCGCATTATTCATGACGCGGCGAAAATCGTTGTGAAATTGAGCCTTTATTATTGCGGCTTCGCTATCCTTAGTAGCTATAATACCCCTAATAATACACTAATTCTCTACCTCTTTATTCCATTTAAGGCAAAGCTCGTTTTCACCTAGGGGAATACTCTACTACTAGATCTCATCTACGGAAGAATACCTAAAGATAGCATTATTAGCAAGGGCTAGAGCAAGTAGGTGAAGTATACCAGTAAAAGTCAGTGTGTCCTGATCCTAAATAGGTATACTAAACCTGATTTTTTCCAAATAAGCTGTGATCATACTCTTATTAGTAGTAGGAATGGAGGCACTTATAAATTATACTCTACATTTTAATTATTTTTGACCTAGATCTAGTTAACTCTCTAGCCTATTCTCCAAGGAGCGTTTGTGGCTCGAAATAGTACAAGTGTAATATGCTGTAGTCTGTCAACTTCTACACGTAAATAGGATTTATAGAGTAGCCAAATAACTAACTTTATAGTGGAGACCTTTTATAAATTTGTCTTTTACTAATAGGGTATAAGCGCCTATCCGGGCTCCTATATATAAGTATTCATGCGTGAGAAATGGAAATTACACACGGTATCTCCTAGTCATGAAAAATGGGTCATCTTAGACCCAGAACGCAACCATAGTGCGCTTGAAATCGGCGACCATAAAGTTATACTTCTCTTTTGCTCTATCATTAATGATACCATCAACTCGCTCTCTTTTGACCCACTAGGACAGTCAGATCTAGTTAGATTATGGTGGGTATATACTCTTACACTATACAAATCCCGGCTATCATTACTAGGAATTTCATTTCCTGTAACATCGTAGAACCCAGGAACAAACCTCTAAGCGAATAGTAAAGTAGATCTCACAGTGGGCTTGTCGTCAAGCCTGCCCTTTAAAGAATTAACATAGAACCTAATAAAAGGTTTTAGCTCTTCGAGGCTTGGAGCAGAATATCCCTGCACGACCTGAAAGTCTTCAGGCATGTCCTTTTCTTCTTTTATATACCTAGCTTCTAGGTTAGCACATGTATGCTACCAATGATGGTTCATGAGCTCACATACTCGATGAATAGCTTAACTATCTTCTGATATTCCTTCTTAGTATCCTTAGATGCCTTTCCTTTTAATCGCACTAAGTCTTTCTCTTTGTGTTCTTCAGGATTATGATAGCGATTCTCACGTAGCGCTCAACGCTCGGCACGCTTCTTATCATCTTTAGATAAAGATGCCATTGAAAATATTATTAGAAGAATTTATTAAGAAAAACGAAATAAGTGTGCCAGGGAAGGGAGGGACTTTATCTATAGATGGATAACACAGCTATACTTATACTATATACATTTCATAATGAGGAGCCTAATGGTATCAGAGGCCTAGGTTCAACTACCATTTTTACAATTTTGAATAGTTAGATTGCAAATTTCCTTTCCCAACTATTTTCGAGCCGTCACTGAACAGGTGGTTTTCAGCTTTCTCAGACATTGAACTATACGCTGGGTGTAGTTTAGACGGCTTGTACGGCAGAATAATTATATCACGTGATTTCCTTTGTTGAGATTTTTGTTGTGGTTGCTTACTCAGTGCTGTGCTCGGGAAGCACTCCTGGAATGGTCAAAATCACCCTCAGCGTGATCTGGGAGCCCCCTCAGACCACTCAGTACGTGTTCCAGGACTACTCAGTGCGTGCCCGGAGTAATCACTGAGCAAGGACTGTTCCATTACATAAGCCCCTCATAAAAGCGGCGGCATCTGAAACAGGAAGTCGAACCGCCGCCGGCGAAGAACATATCATATATATACATATAGTCGACGTCATATTGACCAATCGCATTGGTGCGGGCTTGTCTCACGGCGAAGATCAGCCATGGTCACCTGCTTCAAAGTCTCATATACCCTGGGACTTGGTGACTCTGCAGGCAGGGGTCTTAAACTGCCTATACTTACTTCACTCGGGGAAGCAAGGCTCTGTAAGACGGGCCATTGTCCGGAGATACAGCCTCATTGAGGCGAGTAATAATCTGAGACTTCTCTCAGCCACCGAGCCACTGGCATCAGAAGCAGGCGAAGAGTCGAGTCGAGCTGGACTCATCGAATGCTGGGTGAATCAGGAATCACGGCGTCGGGCGGGCTGGATGATCTGGGTAGGTAGATTGATGCGGATCTGCTCTATCGGCTATTAATGACTGCTAGTTACTGGATTCAATTGTCCAATACGAGTTCAATTGCTCACCTCTGATGCAAAATGGGGTTGCCGGTGCACTCCTACCTTGTAAAGAGGATATCTGGGACCAACCTACTGCGTCTCTTACTTCCTCCGATCAATTGAACAATTCAGGTCAGTAAGCTGCAGTCGGCTGAATAATTCGAAGTGCTAACAATGTCTGTTACTTCTTAGTAACTTTATTCGACGCACTCGAGATGCTGTATATGGAGAAGAGCTTACCGCCCAACTTGGGAGACCTCAGCACTGACGTGCTGATCTTCGCAATCTTGCAACGAACTCGGGAAGCCGCTGTCCAGCATCAGACTGAATTGACCTTCTGGTCCCCAAACTCGAAGAAACAGCCACGTCTGCAGTGTCGCACCCAAGCAGAGACGTCATGGCCACCAGCCATTCCAGCGCTATCCAAGTGGCGCAATAGCGCCTGTGACTGTTTTGATATACTGCACTGGAAAGCGAACAGTATAGCAGCTCGTGCTGGGGGTTGGGAGCATCCGACTATCTTCCACCTCCATACTGCGCGGCTGGCCCTGCTAGCTCCAATCCGCCACATCCAGCAGCTGGCGGCCGCACATGCGGCGAGCATGTCTCGGGAGGCCGAGTCCACAGGCTCTTCGACTGCCCGATATCATGTGTTTCAGTGGGCAATTCGGGACCAGTACAAGGCGAGACTGAGCGTAATCCATGCCGGAGCCCTCCTTTGGCATGTTCGAAGATACAGCAGCAATAGTTTTTTGGAGCCGTTTGCTGTGTATACCGCGACTCTGGTGATCTGGGCTTATAGTACCTCCGTCCAGCGTGTAAGTGGGAAACCTGGAGGAGACAACGTAGCCCTAGATGGTCTCCGTTCTGAGAATACAATAATGCGGCAAGGCCAGCAACGCCCCCTTGATGCCTCAGAAACTCTGGACAGTGATGAGTCTCAGGGCGAGACTGAGCCGACAGTCATACAGCTTGACCGGCCCTGTGATGATGAGATCGTCCAGGCGTATGTGTGTCTCGGCCACAAGATGTCTGCCCGCATGTCTAGAGTCGGCGACATTTTAGGCTCATCTGCTCCAAGCAGGATTCTCAAGCAAGGTATCCGGCTGATGACTAGAACACAACGTCAGTTTGTAGGAGTATCTTCTCCTAGCAGACGCACGCCTTCGAGCACAGGTGGGGACTCCGAAGCGGCTTTTCCAGGTTGGGGTGCGGAGCGGTCATTTGTGAACTCCCTCAGAGGTTTGGCCAGTGTGGTCGCAGGAGCAACTCCGGAGGGAAACTCAGGAAATCATCCCGAATAGCATCATACGTCCGCGGGGTTTCCAGTGCTCCACGCCACCGGAACAAGCCTCTGACGGTCTGACCCCCACTGGAGATTCCCCGCTCCTTTCAATCCTGGAGAAGCGGGTCACAATGGCGAATAAAAGGTCATACAGCGTGCGGAGTACATATAATGCTGATCATTCTCTCCATTAAATCCCTTGGTGCGCTCGTCCGCATACCGTGGTGTATACTGTGGTTTGGGCATTCAACCTTCTTTTCTTCGATCACGCATCTCAGCGTTGGTGGTCAATTATCATACCATAGCGCCCACTATGACATCCAAGATTGACGGTGAAGCGATACAGTCGACCTCCGCAGAGCACGAAAATGTTGCTCAGGATGACAATGCCAAAGACACGGCCGGCGCTCGGATGGCTGCGCAGCAAGAACACCATCTAGGGCTCTGGGAGGCTATTCGTCGGTACCCCAAGGCTGCAATGTGGTCGGTCTTGCTGTCGACATCAATCATCATGGAGGGCTATGATATTGTCCTCATCTCGTCGTTCATCGCGCAGCCATCCTTTCGAAGCCGTTACGGCGAGTATGATGCAGGCACCGACAGCTACCAGATAACATCAGCCTGGCAGAATGGCCTCAGCAACGCTGTCAGCATTGGGACTATCATTGGCGCCTTTGCAAATGGATACTTTGTGCACAAGTTCGGCTACCGCAGGGTTCTACTTATCTCACTCGTTGCCATCTGCGCGTTTATCTTCATTTCATTCTTCTCGCCCAGCCTGCCCGTTCTTCTGGTGGGCCAGCTTCTTTGCGGTATCCCCTGGGGCGTGTTTGCTACCATGGCCCCCGCGTATGCTTCCGAAGTGTGCCCATTGGCTTTGAGAGGATATCTCTCGGTATATGTCAATCTCTGCTGGGCATTTGGCCAGCTCATCTCCGCTGGCGTCCAGTCGGGCTTCTCGGACAATACCACCCAGTGGTCGTACCGGATCCCATTTGCCATACAATGGGCGTGGCCTGTATTCCTGTTCCCTATCCTTTGGTTTGCCCCCGAGTCGCCATGGCATTTCATCCGCATCGGCAAATACGACGAGGCCGAGGCTTCTGTTATCCGGTTGAGCTCCGGCATCCAGCACATGCACTCCAAAGAAACCATCGCGATGATGATCCACACCAATGAGATCGAAAAGTCCATTGACGAGGGAACCTCGTACATCGACTGCTTCCGTGGCGTCGATCTCCGCCGCACCGAGATCGCATGCATGGCCTTTGCCGCGCAACCATTCTGTGGCTCCGCAATGGGTGGCACACCGACCTTTTTCTTCGTCCAAGCCGGCCTCCCCGAGTCCATTTCGTTCAAAATGTCCGTTGGCGGTCTTGGGATTGCCTCCGTCGGAACTATTGTCTCCTGGTTCTTCCTCGCCTCCTTCGGCCGACGCACCCTCTACCTCTGGGGCCTCGGCCTCCTCTCCGCCATCTTGCTCGCAGTCGGCTTCACCAACGTCGGCGCTGGCCCAGACTCCACTGGGGGCAACTACGCACAAGCAGGCCTAATGCTCGGGTGGCTAGGAATCTACTACACAACTGTCGGACCAATCTGCTACGCGATCATCTCCGAAGTCTCCTCAACACGCCTACGCAACAAGAGCGTGTGCCTTAGCCGGATCGCTTACTATGTCGCGCAGATCGTGTCCAACAGCGTCAATGCGGAGATGCTCAACCCGACGGCGGGCAACTGGCGCGGCAAGACGGGGTTCTTCTGGGGCGGGTGCTCGCTTGTGCTTTTTGCTTGGTCGTTTTTTCGCCTTCCCGAGACGAGAGGGAGGACTTTTGAAGAGCTGGATATCTTGTTTGCGGGGAAGGTGCCGACACGCAAGTTTAAGGGGTATGTGGTTGATGCTTATGAGGGTGAGGGTGAGGGGGCTAACATGACGCCTGAGAAGCGTGAATGAGGACTTGAATAGTGAGAGGGTTATTTAAAAGGGACTTTTTGAAGAGGCCCAAGGGAGAGAATTCTGGTTGTCTATTATAATGCAGATGGTGATGTACATGCACTTGATTGTTTCTCAAGTTACCACTGGTTGTAATACCTAGTGTATTCACTCATACTGCCTACTCCAATTCTCACTCTCTATATATAAGTCTTTTATACACTGATGTACTATACCACCCCCCAATACCCCTCTACTAGGTATCAACCAGGAATCTTAAACCCCTTCACACCATCTCTAAACACCCCCCGCGGGTCCACCTCCCTCCTAACGCTTCTCAACCTCTCCACACTCTCCTCCCCATAGCTCGCAATCGGATCCTGCCACTCGGCCGCATAGTTCAAGTACAGAAACGGCTCGTACGCGTCTAACGCCTTTGCATCACGCTCAATCCCCTCGACCAACGCACGCGCCACTCGCTCAACAGTCTCGTCGTCCTCCTCATTATCCCACGAGACGCTAAGCTGGGATACGACTAGCGACTCGCCGTCGGGTGTGTCCGGTAGACCCATTGAGTTGGTGTTTGCGTGGCGGGCGTAGATGGATGGTGGGAGTGGTTCGAGGGAGAGCGACCAGACGATTCCGGGGATGTGCTCGATGGATGCGAGGCTGGCGTTCCAGTTGTTGTAGGTTGCGTTGAGCATGGGTTTTGTGGAGGTGTGTGTGATCACTGCGCTCAGTTGCCTGGTTCTTTGTTAGCATCCATCGCCTTCTACATACCCAGCGCTCTTGATATAGATTGTATGATAGAATAGACAGAAAAAGTAAGGAGGAATAAGTTTGGAAAAGAAGGAAAGCATACCGCCTCCCATCCGGCGAGAAACTCCCCTGCTCCCTCGCAATCTCACCGAGCGACGCAACGCGCACCGTACTCGACAAACTCGGTAGTGCAAAGAACGGCTCGTACACAGCCGGATACTTTTCGTCCTTGGTGTAGACGACACTATTCACAACCGCACCACCAACACCACCGGAGAACCCAAAACTCATAATCAGCGACGCATGCTCATCGTAGCTTTCGGCGGTATTGAATCCCTCAAACGCACTTAGCTGTTCTGGGATCGTGTCAAGGGTATAGTACACGAATCCGCCCCAGATCATCCCCTGTGGGAACGTGGTAAGATTGATCCGGGTGACGATGCCGAAATTCGCTGGCCCGCCTCCGCAAAGCGAAATCCATAGATCGGAGTGGTGGCCATGGCTAGCGGTAACGACCTCGCCATCCGCAAGGACGATCTCAAACTCACTAACACTATCACACGTCCACCCGTACCGTGGCGAGAAATACGAGATCCCGCCGCCGAGTGTGAGTCCGCCAACCCCGACCTGTCCTGCGCGGCCGCCTGGGACGGAGATGTGTGCCGGGTCGAGGATGTCGTAGACGTCTCCCCATGTTGCGCCTGGGCCGACGGAGACGGTTTTCTGGTCTGCCGAGAGGGTTATAAAGTTTAGATTCGACAGATCGATTGTGAGTCCGGAGTTGATGTTGTTGAAGGCTGTGTTGTAGGCGTGTCCGCCGGAGCGGATGGCGAAGGGGCAGGTTATGTTTGTGTTTTTATTTGCGCTCGCGTGGGTGTGGGCTGGGTTTTGGTCTTGGCGAGGTGACGTTAGGACTTCGAGTATAGTAGAAACGTCAGCGGTGTTTGAGGGGGTGACGATGCAGGAGGGGTGGAGATATGCGTTTTGTTGCGTGAAGTAGCTGGCGAGCGAGGTGTTGTAGGCGGGTGTCTGTGGGAAGGAGACTTTGGGGCCGAGGAGGGCGAGCAGGCGTAGGCACTGTTTTTTTGCTTAGTGGAGGTCGAGGTAGATGAATGGGATTGATGGCGACTTACGCAAGAACTGATATTCGGATACATTGCGCTCTGTAACGAACGGGTGTTCGTATTCGAGGCTGGGGATCATAGAAGAGCAGAGAGATCTCAGATCGAGTCAGTATGAAAAGCGGAGCTACTAATATATGTATAGGTGCCCATAGTACAAAAATGTTGTCAGCTGCAGAATGCAGATCGGTTAAAGCCATTCTCAGTCCTCAATTATCATTGGACTAAAGCATAAAAGTCTAAAGTGCCGACTGGGGCCCAAAATGCTTGTCTCCGGTATCTCCATAGGCTCTGAAAATCTGACATCATATATGAGAGGTGATTAAGAAGCGCGTGATGTGTCCGATTATGGTTAAAACCAGGTTCGCTTCTGCCGCTGCATACTAAACCTGCTGTGGTGTTCGAAACAAACCAGAGGTTGTCCAGTGCCTCATTGGATATATATTGTTGTTCGAAGGGAAACTGAAATAGGCCCTGGATGAATAACAAGAAGTAATCTAACCTAGCCTGTAGCATTATATATCTGTGTCTACAGAGTATTCAAGGGTCGCAAGCGATAGTAATGAGGTACTGATTGTGAGCTTGACATTTGATTTCTAGTTGCCTACTACTTGCTGCTCAAGCGGATAAGTTAGTCAAAATAAAGAACTGTTTCGCGGCTTACATGGGCAAGGGGTAGCTGCGCATGGTAATAACCACGCCGATGAGCTGATCTCGCCGAACTACTGAATATCAATTGACTTTTGCAGCTCTCGCATGGGTGACTAAGGCCGTTTGCCCTACTGCGTGCACTCGACCGTAGTTGAGGGGCGACGATCAAGATTCGTAATTATTTTCTGAGTCTCAGGTCGATAATTAACGATCCCAGGCTCTCGGACTCACTCCAGGCTGCTGTGTAAGTTGATCTGTGTATTAGTGGAGCGTCCCAAGCAGATCATGTTCGGCTGTACTCCGGAGTAACCTCCAGATTCTGGACACTGGGGAATGGGGCGCTCTCGCATACACGTGTAACATCCCTGCAGAATGCAGGGCACTCGTCAGAAATCGATGCATTCTGTATACTGTGGCGGCTCTCATGGCAACTCGAGTGTGGGAGCCGCTTCCAGCGTTCGTCTGCTAATCGACTGAGAGGCTGATGTCGCAAATATTTTGCGGTGAGTATGCAAAATAGTACTGCAGCTCCCCAGCTCAGCAGATCCTCAGGCCCACGCATATCGCACGTGGCGGGTCTGTACAATGGTCTTGTCGATCAGCTATATCGTCAGGTGGAATCTCGTCTACCGTTTTGAGTCATTGAGTCAGCAAGGACTAGTCAGGGTATCGGTGAGAGAAACAAGACTATAAATTTGATGATGATGCTTGCCAGATCTCAATGTGCGAGGATTGTAGCCATAGGAACTCGGAGGGGACAGTTGAGGGGACTCATGGCCATTTACTAGATAGCCGTTGGAAATCTTCGATACCTCACCAAGCTCATGGAAGCCATGCGCCGAAACCTAAATTGATCATTCCCGTGTGGGACGTTTACCCAGTCCGGATGAGAGGGGTGCGACGTTTTGAGACCAGCCTTCTGTCGCGTGGGGTCGGTTCTTCTTTGGTTCAGGAGGAGGTTTAGTATCGCGATCGTCAGGCGATTGTCTGGACCTGAACGGAACGTCTTCACGACCTTGGGATGCTTTCACCCTGAAAGCTGCCTCCAAGCAAGGATGAAAGTTCAATCGAAACAGCGAAGCCGGTATGCTATGATCAAAGTAGAAGTCATAGCGAACTGACGATCAGAATTAAGCAGTGCAGATGTGGCGAGCTGACAGCTTCATCCATTCAAGGGATATTTCGATCTTCTGGTTGTGACCCGTGTGAGACTAGCCCGAGATGTCATCGCGTCTCGGCTCAACGGGTTTCCGTCTTCACGGACTCGAGGTCTGGCCGGGGGTGCTTTACCGAATAAAGGTGGAGGAATTTGGCTCGCTCGATCCGTTCTCTTTTTGTGTTGCTTTTGCGGCTTAAGACTTGTGGTCTCCGAATTCCGGCCAGTGCAATTGTCGGCGAACCGCTGCTTTGTTTAGCTACTGAATACCAGATACTGCGGGATTAATATTGGAGACATGGGAATTCCAGCGCGGTGTGCGATGAGCGTGCGATTCCCCTTTTTGTTCTCCCGTCGATGCCTTGGGCGGCGATCGGCATGGTTTGACCATTTATCGCAAAAGGATTCGGCGAACATTTCCTGACCACCTTCTTCAGTTGGAAACTCGCAGCGGGCTATTGGGCTTTTGAGTGAATGCTTGTGGATTCCAGCGCTCGTGAAAGTCAAGCTGTGCACTTCTGTTCGATGCCTGGATCGGGTGGCTGGCCGAGCTAAATAGAGGTGAGAATGGGATCCGGCGGACGGGGTCAATAATATTCAATCCAACCATGCGAATGAGCTTCGAGATCCATTGAGAAATCAGAGGCTCAGAGCGAACTGACCAGTGTCAGCGGAATGCATGATCCCTGAACCATGTCTGGTGTAACAGGTGAGGTTCGTGCTCAAAGACTCCGCTGCCCTCGATCGGGATCGCAGGATAATTGCTTTTGCAGAGTTCCACATCTTTAATTATCGTGAGCCAGTGGTGATGATGATCGCAGGTGAGGCTTCTCCAAGTAATGATTGCGAGTCACCGCTTGGAGCCTCCTGGACGCCTCGTTGGACCGCGAGATTTCTGGAGTAAGCTCCGAAATGCCTGGACTCGTCGACTGGAGTTGAAATCTCGACTCCTCGAACTTCGGATTGTGATGAATCGAACGAACGCAGCGTTCGTGTCGCGGCCCGCAAAACAGCCAAAAAGTGGCACGATCCCGAGTCAAGCATCAATCTGAATTAATTTGCAGCGTGGTTTAGCACGCTGGGCACGGGAGTTGGGGTTGCTCCTCATTTCGCTTGTTCGTGTATTTGTAACGCGCCGTTCCTGTCAGTGTGCGAGTCTTGCCTTGTTCGTCGCCGTCCGAAATAGACGTGTTTCAGGTCGCTGTATCTGGCATAGTAGACAGCTCTCTTGACGGGATTGCAGGTCAGTCAACCTTGAAAGAAACTCCAGCGACAAATTATTGAGTCGCTGCAAAATAATTGGATATCAAGGGAGCGGGTGACCCTTGGTTCGTCTGATAAGCTGGCCGTTGGGCCCCAGTTCTCATCCCAGGAACCGTGGGACGGACGCCACGATTTGTATAGCAAAAACTGTCGATGCCATGAGAACAGACGATAGGATGGATGGCTTGTGATGAGTTTCGCAATATGAGACCCCTTGAACAATGTAGTGACATGGAGTAGAAACTTTGAAGTGTCTCAACTGCCTCATGAAGACAGCGGAGCAGCACATCCGAACCCCGTACGGTCGGGCCTAGACCTGCGCTGAGGTTCATGACATCGACATTCATCCCTCCTTAAATTTCACCATCATCACAATGGGGGTGGCATTGCTCGAAGTGCCAGTATTTATACAGGCGTGCGTTCTTCAGAAAGCAGAGGCCGTGGACTGAACTGGGTTTCGGACAGCGCTACTCGCAGTTCGGCTGGAGCTAAGGTAATTAACTTTAGTGGTTCAGGAGTAGAATCCGTCAACTGGTCGATGGATCCCCAGACCTGTCAAGGTGTCGTCTGAAAGTCTGTCTTTCTTTCTCTCCATCCCTCCTTTTCTTCGCGCGCTTCTCCGACTCTTCGACGATTCTCCCAGCCTCATACTTCTCTTCGGTGCGTATTGCTCCCCGTGTTTTCTCTGGTCCATCGCGCACTGGCACCGATCGCGGCCACCGCCCAACTTTCTGTACCCCTGACCGTTTGAGGGCCTGTGCAGCGTTCAAGATTTCCAAATTTTCTTTTCTTTTTCTTTTTTTTGTTCGATCCCGAGCTGAAGCGATTGCTCTGGGAAATCCTGAAAAACACTTCTAATCCATTGATCTTGCTCATTAGGTAGCTCACCGACAGCTGATTTGAGCTGTGTTCGATCCTTAACACCGCAAATCGCGTCGCAGACCGTCGCCTCGCACGATTGCACGATCTCATGAAATCGGATCTCAACTGATAAAATTCTGCATCGACAAACGCTGCGACGGACCTCGTTTGAACAGCTAATCGTTGCTGATGACTCCCCTCCTTTCCGTTCCTGACCGATAACCGACCCACTCACACCGCATCGATCTCTTGAACACGTCAGTTTGCGAATCGCTATCCTATAAAGGTCATGACGGCCTCGCCGCCAGCCTCGCCCACGGGGGCGCCTCCGCGACCTTTCAGTGCACTCATGCGGACTCCACGGAGCAACAGTCGTATGAGCGTGAGCAGTAAACATGGGGGAAGCAGAGCATCGGACGAGGATGGGAAAACCGCGGTCAAAGTTGGTGCGTCGCCCGCCTGTCAAAACTCTCTCTGCGGAATGTTCTTCCACATGGGAGTTTCGGATTCTGGATCTCCCCGCACAGCAACATTCTCGGTCCTGTTACGTTACTGACCCAATTGCAGCTGTCCGTGTCCGCCCTCCGCTTAAACCGACCGACCCCGGTTACGAATTGATCCCGCAACGTTTCCAGCGTTCCATGGCTCATGTCACTTCGCCTACCAGCTTAGCCGTCGATGTGCCCCAAGGTCGCAAATTGTTTGTCTTTGATCGCGTGTTCCCCGAGACTGTCGACCAGGAAGGAATTTGGGATTACCTCAGCGACAGTGTCGGTTCTTTCTTGCAGGGTTACAATGTCTCCATCTTGGCATACGGCCAGTCGGGTGCTGGTAAATCGTACACAATGGGAACTTCTGGTCCCAGCGAGCAGAATGACACGCAGGCAATGGGTGAGTCGGGCACTTCTCTCATTTGACGCGGATACTGATTTCTGCAGGCATTATCCCACGCGCCGCTCAGCTTCTTTTTGAGAAACTCGAGGGTCCCAAGCATGCCCGCACCAGCTCTACCGGGCTTCGCACACCCGCCCGATACTCAATCAGCTCTACCTCTAGCTTTGGAAAGCAAAACGTTGATAGAAACTGGCAGCTGAAGGCTACCTATGTCGAGGTATGGATATCGATTCGCGTTTTATGAGGTTTCTCTGACCGTTCTCAGATTTACAACGAACAACTGAGGGATCTGCTACTTCCCGACTCTGTGGCCTCTGCAGACAGAAATTCCGTCACAATCCGTGAAGATACCAAAGGCCGCATTATTCTAACCGGTTTGCATCAAGTCAGTATCAACTCTTTCGAGGACCTGATTGGAGCTTTGAACTTTGGTTCATCCATCCGACAAACCGATTCGACCGCGATCAACGCCAAATCCTCGCGATCCCATGCGGTGTTTAGTTTGAACCTTGTTCAGCGAAAGTCCGCCAACGGAGTAACATCGCCAAAGGATAAGCGCATGTCCATGCCGGTGGAGATGCTTTCCGGTGCCGACCACTCTGTGACTATCGATAGTAAACTCCACTTTGTCGATTTGGCAGGAAGTGAACGTTTGAAGAACACCGGAGCGTCCGGCGAGCGTGCACGTGAGGGTATCTCGATCAACGCTGGTCTTGCCGCTCTGGGCAAAGTCATTTCGCAGCTGTCCTCTCGCCAGGCTGGTTCCCACGTCTCATACCGCGATTCTAAGCTCACACGGTTACTTCAAGACTCGCTCGGTGGCAATGCTTACACGTACATGATTGCTTGTGTTACACCGGCCGAGTTCCATCTTAGCGAGACCCTCAACACGGTTCAATATGCGCAAAGAGCCCGGGCAATTCAGAGCAAGCCCCGTATCCAGCAGGTCGCAGACGACAGCGACAAGCTTGCCGTTATCGAACGACTAAAAGCCGAAGTTGCATTTTTGCGACAACAACTCCGCAACGCCGAGGATAATGACCGGCGGGGTGCCGCTCCTCAGGACCGCTCTGAGCGGTCGAACGAGCGAGAGATCGATCTTCAAAACCAACTTCTCGATGTCCAGGAGAGCTACAATGCTCTCAGTCAGCGCCACGCTAAGCTGATTTCGGAACTTGCCAGGGACTCTGAGCAGACTGGTGAAGGAGAGGACGCTGCTGATACCGTGGGCAGCTCTATCGAGAGGCTCAAGCGGTCACACTCCTTCGCCGAGTCTGTTGAGCAGGTTGTTCTCGAGTACGAAAAGACCATTCAAAGTCTTGAGTCGTCACTGTCAAACACTCGCACCTCATTGTCCACCACAGAAAGCACTCTTCTAGAGCGGGAAACCAAGTGCGCGTATGTGGAGACGGTTAACTCTCAGCTCCAGGCACGCATCCAGAAACTCTTGGACAGAGAGGCCAGCACGGAAACTTATCTCCATGAGCTAGAGTCTAAAATCGACGGGCAGTCCTCGGGTGAAGAGAAACAGGCTGCGATCGTGTCTGAGCTGCGCAAGGAGCTCAGCCGTGCCCGGGAGAGTGAGGCTAGCTGCGAAGACTACATTTCCACTCTAGAGGAGCGACTGGCTGAGGCTGATCAAGACATGGAGCTAATGCAGAGAGAGATTGACCGTCTAGAGCACGTCGTTGACCGACAGCGAAGCCTCGGCAAGCTTGATAGCCTTCTTTACGAGTTGGATCATGTTCAGCAGAACGGAACTAAGAAGGACGAGCCTCAACTTGAGACCGACGACAATTACATTCTTCCTTCGGGAGCGTACCAGCCTCGCAACCGAGCAAACACTCTGGACGTGCTCACCGAGGCCGTCGAGACTGCCATTCCCGAATCCGATGAGGATCTGGCTGAGCCCATCCCTGAAGTGGATGAGGATAAGGAGGCCGAGGAGTTGAAGTCGGAACATGACGACTCCGATCTCAAGGTCCTGGAGCGGGCGACCAGTCGCCTCGAAGTGTTGCAGAATGGCGAGGTCCCTCCTAGCCCGACCCAGATGCGAGTCGTCTCCGACAAGCTGGAAACCGTCAGCCAAGAGCTTCTGGATCTGCGTGAGCAGCACGAGAATACTGTCAACGACTACGAGCTCCTCGAAGCCAAGTACGAGGAAGCTCTCAGGGCCCTGGCAGAGCTCCAGCAGGATGCGGCGGACGAGGCCCGCCACCGTTCGTCCAACGTTCAGAACCTCATGTCCCCAGTCACCAACTCCCGCCCGGTTTCTTTTTTAGAGGATCCCAAGGCTCCCTCGAAAGCTGGAACACAACACTCGTTCTCGCAATCACTCTCTTCGGAATTATCCTTGGCCGGGGAGCCTGTTACTTCGCACGATTCATATAATGCGAACTCGGAGGCCACTCAAACTACGGTGGATCAGGACGAGCAGGATGTGGAGGAGATGCGCAAGCTGCTTTTGGATCACCAGGAAAACGTCACTACCATGACTCAAAAGTACACGGAGCTGCAGGCTGAGCATGAGGATACGCTGAGCTTGATTGAATCGCTCAAGGCTGAGCTGCAACGATCTAGGTCGACATCGCCGCCCACGACACCTGGCTTCAAAACTGTCATTCGCCGAAAGACTAGCCAGAGCTTGATTGGCAACGTTGACCGTGCCCACCGTTCGATCGGAGGGCTACGCAGCATCGCCGTGGAGGAGTTTGCCTCGCGCCCCGACACCATGCAGAACTTTGAACTACACCTCGATGCCGCGATGCACGAGCTCCAGACCCGCATGGAGCGCATCCAACAACTCGAAGGGGAGAACCAGAGTGTCAAGAAGGAAATGGAGATGAAGTCCACTATCATCTCCGGCCTTACCCGGGAGCGATCTAGTTTACAGGGGGCCTCTCCCGTTGACAAGGGTCTTGTCGCTCAGCTGCGCGACCAGGTTGTGCAGCAGGAGAATGCTCTCAACCAGTTGAGGGAAGAGCATGAAGCTCGGGAGAAGGTTCTCCGCGAGGAGATTGAGGATCTGAAGGCTCTTCTGACGACACAGGAGGAGGCTGCCAAGGCCCAGGACGCTCATGTCGAGGAGCAGGAGCTGAGACTCAACAACCTCGAGAGTGAACTGACGGAATGGAAGGGCAAACACCAGAGCGCCATTGACTCGCTGCAGTCGTCCGAGAAGCAACTCAAGTCGACACTGGATGAGCTCAACACCGCTTTGGCCGCCATCGATACCATGCGTTCCGAAGGCACGACTAACGACACCCATGAGAAGGAGGCGGCGGCTAAAGATGTTGAGATCGAGCGGGCCGAGCAAAGCCAGCTCGTTGAAGATCTCAAGCGCAAGATTGAACAGTACGAAGCTACGTCCGCGACTCATCTCGAGAAGATTGCGTCCCTCGAGAAGCTGCAAGAGGCCCAGAAGCAAGCGGCCGGCCAAGCCACCACATCCGACGAGGTTGAAGTGCGCCAAGCTCGTATTGCCGAACTCGAACAGGAGATCGACAGCCAGAAGGCTCTTGTTGACTCTCACAAGAAGGACCTGGAGTCCTTGCAGGAGTCTCACAAGCAGGAGCTTAGCGAGTTGGAGGCGCGGACGAAGGCTGCTGCTCAAGCGGAGCATGAGTTGCGTCTCGCGGAACAGAATACCCAGCACGAGGAGGCTATGAAGTCTCTCCGAGCGGAGATTTCAGAGTCGCGCGACGAGCTGGTCAAGCTGCTCAAGATGGTCTCGAACCTGATCAAGTCGGATGTTACTGCCGACAACTTGGCCGATCAGATCCAGGACATTCTGATGCAGAAGCAGCACTTCTCCGACAAGTATGCGGAGCTGATAGACACGAACGAGGATCTCCGCAAGCAGATCGAGGCCAGACAGGGAGATGACAGCCGTGTTGAAGAGCTCAACAAGGCCATCACCGTCAAGGACGGCAAGGTCAACGAGCTTGCCCTGCTTGTTGCCACGCTAGAGGATACCCTTCTGCAGAGAGATGAGCAGATCAAGAAGAAGGAAGCGCTCGTCGCCGAAGCCCAGGCTGAAAAGGAAAAGAGCGCTCGCCTGGTTGAGGAGCTTGAAGACCAGATCACCAACAGCTTCGACCAGCACAACAACCGCCTCTCCGTTATCCAGCAAGAACGTGACCAGGCGTTGGTTGACGCCAAGGCCAAGATTGTCACGTATGAACGTGATATCGAGACCTACCGTGTGCGCATTGAACAGCTTGAGGTGAGTACCTATACTGACCACAAGACGAATGCAGCTAACAACCACCAGCTCCAACTCAAGAACCAAGACAGCTCGCACGACCGCAGCAGCTCTCTCACATCCAACCTTCGCAAGAGCTCGTCGGCCGCCTCTCTCCCGTCGCCCCCGCCGGCCATTCCTCTTCCTCCCCTCCCTAGCATTGCTGCCGCCACCAACGGCACCTCTTCTCCTCCCAGCTCTCGGCACACTAGCAAAGAGCTGGTCGGCGGCCAGATCGTCGAGGAACAAGAGGCTCGCATCCGCACGATCGAGAAGCACCTCAACGCTGAGAAGCAGCTTACCGCAACTCTCGAGGAGGCTCTTGGCGACCTAGAAGCTCAAAGCAACAAGGTCAAGTCCGACTGCGAGGCGTGGAAGAAGAAGGCCTGGCAGCTGGAAGAGGAGCTGGGCACACTGCGCAAAGAGCGCAACTCGCAGCGCCTGTCCCTGCAGGCCGTCGAGGAAGAGCGCAGCGCCCGCCGCAAAGCCGAAGCCGCGCAGGCACAGCTCGAGGAGCGCATGGCCGCCCTCAACAAGCAGAAAAAGAAGAAGAGCACGCTCAACTGCTTCTAGACGTTCCCTCCCTTCCTCCTATTTTACCGATTTCTCCCGATTTTACTCTTTGCCCATGTTGACATGCGATTTCAGTCATTGCATCATGAACTCCACGTTGATTCCCCTGTATTTCAGATACCTTTTCCTCTTGCCTCTTTTTCACTTTTTTTGACGCTTAATCTGCTACGCTGCTTGTACCCCTACTACTACTGACTCACTCTACCTCCCTGATCTGACCTCTATGCACATCACACGCTTCTATCTCCTTTGCCTTCGATTCTGGATTTTGTATCCCCCACTTACGACTTCTTTCTTACGACCCCCCTTTTCTATTTCCTCTTTTTAACCTTTTGAATTCGGGTGATTGGTAAAATCATGCTGATGTTTGTATATTTGTTACCTTTACTTTTGACCTACCGAGAATCAAAGACTACCTACCTCTCATGTATTCGTACATAGCTGTTGGTCATACATTGTCTTTTTTTCAAAATCCACAAGTTATCTTTTCGCAGATCGCAGTTATGCGCTACGTCAAACGTCCGGGGTTCGATATCGATGCGAGCGTACTTGGTAAGGGGCTGTCGGTTGTTTAGCCATACCCTCTACGATGCTAGAATTCCGCTATGCTGTCTGATGGGGTGACATATTCCACACTCTTATCTCAAGGTATAGAATCGCATAGTATAGCCGTCCATAACTGCACACCCCTGCCGTTCGAGATGACTGGTTGTCTAGGTAAGGCCGCACCTTCCGAGTATAACCATAGCTATAAACGGCAGGAGCGATGGGGTTCAGTTCACCAACCTTCCCCGTAGTACACCAAGGCTACTCATACGCATAGTGTAGTGATGCCATTCATCTAGTTTATACATCAATATATCGCGTGGTTGCTCTCTCTCCGTGCCAGCCTCGGCCTGGGTTCTTTTTCTCGAAGAATTGTTCATGCGTGGTGCTGTCCTTCTCCCTGGAGCAGCTATATCTATAGGTATGCGTTACCCGTTAACGATGATGTTCCAAGAGAAGACGCGCAATCTACCAATTGTCAGATTGCGTAACAGCTGAACAACCCGCTCCTCCAATAAACTCCCTTGCTTGTTTTTCATTCTGCACAACCCGCGGCCGCTGCTGAGACGGTGGAAGGCTGCCCACATCCATCTGCAGCACGCTGTTGGGATCAATCACCACGACAGTCTTGTCCTCCGCGAGCAGACGCTTTATGCTCTCGTGAATCACTCGGCGCGCAACCGGATTGAGCGAAAACGCGTCCCGAAGCGACACCACGACAGCACACGCATCCCGGTGCTCGCCAGACCCTGGATCGTTCGGATCCGGCTCGCCGAGCTCCCGCACAATGGCGCGCGTGAGGCGCTCCGAGCCCGCGAAGCGCACAGCGCCACGGAGCGCAAAGATGACGACGCGCCGATCGCAGTTCGGGTGATGCGGTTCCTGTTTCCCCGCGACGATCTTCGCCACCGAGGTGCTCACGCTCGCTCGGGCAATCTGGCTGACGTCCATCATGTGGAAGCCCATGTCGCGGGACAGGTGCTCGAAGAGCGCGACGGCGCGGACACTGTTCCCTCGCTCGTTCAACTTCGGCGAGAAGGCGGCGATGCCGACTTGGCCCGGGAGGGCACCGATGATTCCCCCCGCGACGCCACTTTTCGCTGGGATGCCGACGCGCGAGACCCAGGACCCCGCGGCATCGTACATGCCGCATGTCGTCATGACGGAGAGTACCTGGCGCACACTGTCGGCGGGCATGATGGTTTCGCCCGTGACGGGGTTCACGCCCGCGTTGCAGAGCGTCGCGGCCATCATGGCCAGGTCGCGGACGTTGACGTTGATCGAGCACTGCCGGATATACCCCTGGACGACCTCGGCCGGCCGGCACGAGATGATGCCCGCGGCCTTGAGCATGTACCCGATCCCCATGTTGCGGTCGGCATCCGCCAGCTCGGCCTCGTAGACCTCCTCGTCGACGTACAGCGTCCGCCCCGCGAGCCTCGACAGCGTCTTGAGGATACGCTCCGTCCTCTCCTCCGCCGTCGCGTCCGGATGCACGACAAGCGAGTGCGCCGCAATCGCCCCGGCATTGATCATGGGGTTCATCGGCCGGTTGTTGTCCCTATGCAGCGACAGTTTGTTGAACGCATCCCCCGACGGCTCGACGCCGATCTTGTCTAGGACACGCTCCAGCCCGGCATCTTCGATTGCGATCGCATACACGAACGCCTTTGAGATGGACTGGATCGAAAACTCGACGTCGTCGTCCCCGGCCGAGTAGACATTTCCATCCACCATGACGAGCGCCACGCCAAGCTTGGACGGGTCTGCGTTGGCGAGTGCCTTGATGTACTGAGCCGGTTCGCCATCTTCAATTGGCCGGACCCGCTCCAGCACTGCGTTGAGATAGTCGGGGATCGGGGACCTCATATTTATGGAATGGACTGTTCTCAGTGCGACAAGAGGAATCGGAGGGGCAAATCAAAATAAACTTTGTTCAATCAACCAAAGCCCAGAGATGCCAATGCCAATGCTTTATGTAAGCACATGCCGAGCAATCCAAGATCCAACAGGCAGCTGCATTCTCTTTTGACTGCATGGAAACGCTTGGTATTCCTATCTAGTCGGAAGACCCGAGCGGCCGTCATTGTGGCGGTTGTGAGCCACGTGATCACTCGCTACGGCTGCTGAATGCCTGAGGCACCCTTGTCGACATCTTTTCTTTGGAGAGAGAAAGGCGATGGGTTCGAAGTATCATTTTAGTGTATACCCGTGCAAAGACCACTTGGTGCCTGTAGAGAAGACTGAGAGCCCCTGAGCTCTGGTGGGCGACACAATCTATGGGGAACCGGATGAGATGAGATGAGATGAGCGGTGCAGTACATTTGGAATGGAAGGATACGCGTACTAAGTACTAATCCCCTGGCGTAGCCCATGCTACAGGTATGATGAGGATAGATCTCAGTAGATGGTGCATGCGAGTGAATGGGTATACTTGGGCTGCGAGACACATACACATACAATTACTCTACCAATACTTCGAAAGTCCTATTCTCCCGGTACTTCAGATTTTGAATTCTAACGAGAGCTCTGTTTATCATTCTTCATCGTCACTGTCTCCAAAATCCAGAACGGTACTCCCTAGACTAAACTCATGGTCCTTTCGCTCTGGCAGCGCATCGATCACGGCACAGAGTCTCTTGTGATGCTCCGGAACCCACTCGTTATACAGCGCCATGACGAAATTGTACGAGGTCCAGCGCTCTTTGCCGCCTGGGTCCGTAAAGTCGAATTTGCGGAGGGTTTTGCGGTAGTAGGAGACCTCTGTCCGGGAGGATGACTCTGACTGGGAATCTCCCCTCGCTGCCTCAGTAAACAAGGGATAATGCGCATGGATCCGGACGGAAGAATGATTAAACGCAATCGAGTACCCGAGTATCCGTCGATGGACATCCTGTTCGCGGTTCGCGAGTTGGAACAGCCTGACGACGCCGCGGAGAGCAAGCGCCATGGCATGTGCGTTCTGGGCCTCTGCTTCTTCAATACGTCGATCGGGGTCCTTTGCTTCAGCCGTGAAGAATGGAAAGAGCATGTGGATGGCTCCTTTAAAGTATGATGTATCGAACAGACCCCCGAGTAAGGGCTGGAGCTTATCGCGTTGCGTCAGTGTGAATGCAGTAGAGTGAAATCCGACAGAGTAGTGTGGGCGCGGTATCCTGGCACGAAAGAGGCGGGCAGCATATCCCTCGTCCTCCCCCTCTTCCATTCCCTCTCTTTCTCCCTCTTCTGCATCTAGAGCCAACGAACAGTCCCAGGCTACGTCTCTGCTATCAGTCAAGGGGATAGGGCGGGCGCTTCCGCCCCATACCTCATCGGGGGCTGGGGGAATGAGCAACTTCGACACGAGCAAGACGAGTTCCCGTTTACTCCGGGTATGCAATTTGTCACATAGGTAGTCGAAGATTCTGCTATTGTCAAAGATTGTGTCTTTGGGAGTCTCGCAGTCGTGCTCAAACAGGCTCCGATAGACTGCAATGTCCTCTTCTACAACGCCGTCTGGATGTCCCCAGAGCCCGACCCCCCGAGCCTTGAGGAATGATTGGAAATGAGGGCTTCTGTGCGGGAAATTCTTAGTATTTTCTGTTGGCGTCGGAGTTGAAGTAACACCATCCTGCTCTGGAGGTGTCTGGCCCTCCCCATCGTGGTCTGTGTCCCCGTCTTCTCGGACACTGGATTGGCAAGGATGGACCCCATTCTTTTCCGGCTCAATGGCATCATCGGGCCAGCCGTCAGTCATGACCCAGTGGCGGACTGCTGCCCTCGGTCTGATTTGTTTGCGCTCTCGCATCCTCTTGTTGGTTTGCTGGAGAAGCTGGTCTGGAGTCAGCTGTGGCGAATCAGGTTAGACGGTTCGCTCGTCGTGATATAGTGACAAGTATCACTCACCGGGACGTCCTGCTCAGAAGAGCTGCGGGACTGTGCCTGTTGCGTCTCATCTTGCGGAGTGGCCGCACCAGAAGGGATTTGCTGCACCCCGGATTCTGCTTCCAGGGCAGAGTTACTACGAGAATAGGCCTCCACCGCAGCAGGTTCAGTTTCAGGTTCAGGTTCCTCTGAAGATCGCTGTCGCTTTGCAACCGGTGCATTCTCTCTTTTTTCACTTCCCTGCCGCTGTCGTTGTCGTCCCCGCTCGCAGGTCGCAGCTGCTCGTTGTCGCGCCTAGACCAGGAATCAGCGTAGCTCTCTCTCTTTGCGTTCAAGAAACTAAATCAAAATGCAAATGTATGCGCAAGAAATCCACCCAGGCAGGCCATACTTTCACCTTCGCCACTTTCGTCACCCTAGCGCCCTTCTTTACCGCGACAGGAACACGTTTCTTCTGCTTGATCGGAGATCTCGCCTTCGCTTTCGCCTTCGCTTTCGCCTTCGCTTTCGCCTTCGCTTTCGCCT